>NC_092721.1:204385018-204612117 GCF_047496885.1 Scyliorhinus torazame | reverse complement strand
GGGAGAGGGAGAGGGTGAGAGGGGGAGGGGGAGAGGAAGAGGGTGAGAGGGGGAGGTAGGGAGGGGGGAGAAGGTGAGTGAGTGGGAGAGGGGGAAGAGGGAAGTGAGAGAGGGGAGGGGGAGGGGGAGAGGGAGGGCGGTGAGGGGGGAGAGGGGAGGGTGTGGAAGGGAGGGAGAGAGGGGGAGAGGATAGGGGAGGGGAGGGAGAGAGTGTGAGGGAGGAGAGGTTGAGAGCGAGGGGGGTGAGGGGAGTGGGAGGGGGAGAGGGGAGGGGGAGGGAGAGAGGGAGTGGGAGGGAGAAGGAGAGGGGGAGAAGGGAGGGAGTGGGAGGGAGGGGGACGAAGGGAGGGGGAGAGGGGAAGGGACAGGGGGAGAGGGGGAGGGATAGGGGAGAGGGTGAGAGTGAGGGGATGAGAGGGAGAGTGGTGGGAGGGGGGAGGGTGAGGGGGAGAGGGGGAGAGTGAGTGGGGGATGGGGAGAGTGAGAGGGAGAGGGTGAGAGGGTGAGAGTGAGGGGGGAGAGTGAGAGGGAGGGGGGAGAGGGAGAGGGGGAGGAAGGGAGGGGGAGGGAGAGGGGGAGAGGGTGAGAGTGAGGGGGGAGAGGGAGAGAGTGAGGGGGAGGGGAGGGGGAGAGTGAGAGGGAGGGGGAGAGGGGGTGGGAGGGAGGGGGAGAGTGAGAGGGAGGGGGGAGAGGGGGGGAGGGGGGGAGAGTGAGGGGGAGAGGGAGAGGCGGGAGGGGAGGGGGGTAGAGGGGAGAGTGAGGGGGAGAGGGAGAGGGGGAGGGAGGGAGGGGAGAGTGAGGGGGAGAGGGAGAGGGGAGGGAGGGATGGGGAGAGTGAGAGGGAGGGGGAGAGGGAGAGGGAGTGGGAGGGGGAGAGTGAGAGGGAGGGGAGAGAGAGGGGGAGGGGAGGGGGTAGAGGGGGAGGGTGAGGGGGGAGAGGGGGAGGGGAGGGGGGTAGAGGCGGAGGGACAGGGGAGAGGGGGAGGGATAGGGGAGAGGGTGAGAGTGAGGGGATGAGAGGGAGAGTGGTGGGAGGGGGAGAGTGAGTGGGAGAGGGGGTAGAAGGTGAGAGTGAGGGGGAGAGTGAGAGGGAGCGGGGAGAGGGAGAGGGGGAGGAAGGGAGTGGGAGGGTGAGGGGGAGAGGGGGAGAGTGAGTGGGGGATGGGGAGAGTGAGTGGGAGAGGGGGAGAGGGGGTAGAGGGTGAGAGTGAGGGGGAGAGTGAGAGGGAGGGGGGGGGAGAGGGAGAGGGGGAGAGGGAGAGGGGGAGGAAGGGAGGGGGAGGGGGAGGGTGAGGGGGAGAGGGGGAGAGTGAGTGGGGGATGGGGAGAGTGAGAGGGAGAGGGTGAGAGGGTGAGAGTGAGGGGGAGAGTGAGAGAGAGGAGGGAGAGGGGGAGGAAGGGAGGGAGAGGGGGAGAGTGAGGAGGGAGGGGGGAGAGTGAGGGGGGAGGGGAGTGGGAGAGTGAGAGGGAGGGGGGAGGGGGGAGAGTGAGGGGGGAGAGGGAGAGGCGGGAGGGGAGGGGGTAGAGCGGGAGAGTGAGGGGGAGGGGGAGAGAGGGGGAGAGGTGGTGAGGGGGGTAGAGGGGGAGAGTGAGGGGGATAGGGAGAGGGGAGAGGGAGAGGGGGTGGGAGGGGGAGAGTGAGAGTGAGGGGTGAGAGAGGGGGAGGGGAGGGGGGTAGAGGGGGAGAGTGAGGGGGGAGAGGGAGGGGGAGGGAGGGGGGAGAGCGAGAGGGAGGGGAGAGAGAGGGAGGAGAGGTGGGTGAGGGGGGAGAGGGAGAGGGGAGGCGAGGGGGGTAGAGGGGGAGAGTGAGTGGGAGAGGGAGAGGAGGAGTGAGGGGAAGAGTGAGAGGGAAGGGGAGAGGGAGAGTGGGAGGGAGGGAGGGGGAGAGTGAGAGGGAGGGGAGAGAGAGGGGGAGAGGGGGGTGAGGGGGGAGAGGGAGAGGGGGAGGGGAGGGGGGTAGAGGGGGAGAGTGAGAGGGGAGAGGGGGAGGGGGGTAGAGGGGGAGAGTGAGGGGAGAGGGGGAGGGAGGGGGAGGGAGGGGGAGAGCGAGAGGGAGGGGAGAGAGAGGGAGGAGAGGGGGGGTGAGGGGGAGAGGGAGAGGGGGAGGGGAGGGGGGTAGAGGGGGAGAGTGAGGGGGGAGAGGGAGAGGAGGAGGGAGGGGAAGAGTGAGAGGGAAGGGGAGAGGGAGAGGGGGAGGGAGGGAGGGGGAGTGAGAGGGAGGGGAGAGAGAGGGGGAGAGGGGGGTGAGGGGGGAGAGGGAGAGGGGGAGGGGAAGGGTTGAGGGGGAGAGTGAGGGGGAGAGGGAGAGGGGGAGGGAGGGGAAGAGTGAGAGGGAAGGGGCGAGGGAGAGGGGGAGGGAGGGGGAGAGTGAGAGGGAGGGGAGAGGGAGGGGGGAGAGGGGGGGAGAGAGGGGTAGAGGGGGAGAGTGAGGGGGGAGAGGGAGAGGGGGGAGGGGAGGGGGTAGAGGCGGAGAGTGAGGGGGGAGAGGAGAGTGGGAGGGAGGGAGGGGGAGAGTGAGAGGGAGGGGGGAGAGGGGGGAGAGGGGGTAGAGGGGGAGAGTGAGGGGGAGAGGGAGGGGGAGGGGAGGGGGAGAGTGAGAGGGAGGGGGAGAGGGAGAGGGGGAGGGAGGGAGGGGGAGAGTGAGAGGGAGGGGAGAGAGAGGGGGAGAGGGGGGTGAGGGGGGAGAGGGAGAGGGGAGGGGAAGGGTTGAGGGGGAGAGTGAGGGGGGAGAGGGAGAGGGGGAGGGAGGGGAAGAGTGAGAGGGAAGGGGCGAGGGAGAGGGGGAGGGAGGGAGGGGGAGAGTGAGAGGGAGGGGAGAGGGAGGGGGGAGAGGGGGGAGAGAGGGGTAGAGGGGGGTGAGGGGGAGTGAGGGGGGAGGGAGGGGGGAGGGGAGGGGTAGAGGCGGAGTGAGGGGGGAGAGGGAGAGTGGGAGGGAGGGAGGGGGAGAGGTGAGGGGGGAGGGGGGAGAGGGGGGAGAGGGGGTAGAGGGGGGGGTGAGGGGAGGGAGGGGGAGGGGAGGGGGAGTGAGAGGGAGGGGGAGAGGGAGAGGGGGAGGGAGGGAGGGGAGGGGGGGAGGTGAGGGGAGGTTGAGAGTGAGGGGGAGAGGGGGGAGGGAGAGGGAGAGGGGGGAGGGAGGGGGAGGGGAAGGGAGGGGGAGAGAGGGAGAGGGTGTATGTGAGAGGGAGGGGGAGGGAGAGGGGGGCGAGGGTGAGAGTGAGGGGGGAGAGGGAGTGGAGGAGGGCGGGAGGGGGGGGAGAGGTGGAGAGGGTGAGAGTGAGGGGGGAGAGTCAGACGGGGAGGGGAGGGGGAGAGTGAGTGGGGGATGGGGAGAGGGGGGGGGGGGGGTTAGAATTGGGGAAATGTCGGTGCAATCACTCTCAGACATTAATCCTGGAATAAGGCGACCCAGGGAGTGGCCGCGTCCATCGTGTCGGTGCTAACCCTTTGAAGGAGTTAATGGTCGCTCTTTCCCGGGAATGTACAATTTATCCCGGAATTATTCACTGACCCTCTGCTGAAATCCCACTAAACCCAGAAAGATCACTGGAAAGATTGGAATTTTCCCAGAATTGTTTCTCAGCCATGAAGAGGGTTTGGAGATCTGGGATCCTCCGGATAATGATTCCCGAATGGACAAACTTCCCGATCTGGGGAATCACAGCCCAGGATCCACTCTGTGTCCGGGAGGAAGAATCGAAATCCGCCACAATCAACATTAATAATAATAATAATAATAATAATTAAACTGTTAACAATTTATACAAAAAGCACAGGAATAAAAATTCGAATAAATGTGAAAACTGTGAGTGAAAATCCGGGACGGTGGGAGTTAATATCCGCTCATTGGAAGTATTTGGAAATAGACATTTCTCTCCGGGTTCTGTCTGTTCCTGAGTTTCTGTCTGTTTCTGTGTCTGTTTCTGTCTGTTTCTGTGTGTGTTTCTGTGTCTGTTTCTGTGTGTGTTTCTGTGTCTGTTTCTGTGTGTGTTTCTGTCTGTTTCTGTGTGTGTTTCTGTCTGTTTCTGTGTGTGTTTCTGTCTGTTTCTGTGTGTGTGCTTTGTAATGTTGCTTTTTCCCCTGAACGAATTTGAAGTTAATTATTTCGTTTCAGATTCTTAAAAAGCCGATTTTGTTTTGCAAATGGAACATTTATCGGACAGATTTCCGCTGCACTTTCGATGTGAAGAGGAACGAAATTGAGAAAATCCTCACTCCTTAACCGCCAACACCGGGACATTATAAATCCACTCTGCATCCTCAAACACGGAGAGGGAGAGACAGAGAGACAGACTGAGAAAGAGTGACAGAGAGAGAGAGACAGAGACAGAGACAGACTGAGAGAGAGAGACAGAGACAGACAGCGAGGCAGAGAGAGAGAGAGAGAGAGACAGAGAGAGACAGAGAGACAGACTGAGAGAGAGACAGAGACAGACCGAGAGAGAGGCAGAGAGAGAGACAGATATAGAGAGAGAGACAGAGAGACAGATTGAGAGAGAGAGACACACAGAGAGAGACAGATACAGAGAGAGAGAGACAGAGACAGAGAGAGGCAGAGAGAGACAGAGAGAGAGAGGCAGAGAGAGATAGAGAGACAGACTGAGAAAGAGAGAGACAGAGAGAGAGACAGAGAGAGACAGAGAGAGACAGAGAGACAGAGAGAGAGAGACAGAGAGACAGAGAGAGAGAGACAGAGAGAGAGAAACAGACAGAGAGAAACATAGAGAGAGAGACAGAGACAGAGAGACAGAGAGAGACAGAGACAAAGAGAGAGAGAGACACACACACAGAGGGAGACAGACAGAGAGAGAGAGAGTGAGAGAGACAGTCAGAGAGGGAGACAGACAGAGGGAGACAGATAGAAAGAGGGAGACAAAGAGAGGGAGACAGACAGAAGGCGACAGACAGAGAGACAGAGAGAGAGGCACAGAGAGAGAGATACAGAGAGAGAGACACACACAAACACACAGAGTGAGACAGACAGACAGAGACAGAGAGAGACACTTATACAGAGAAATAGAGCGACAGACACACACAGACACAGACAGAGACAGAAAGACAGAGAGAGAGAGACCGACACACACAGACAGAGAGACACACTTTTACAGAGAGACACACACACACACAGACAGAGACAGGCACAGGCAGAGAGAAACACACTTATATACACACACTCACAGAAAGACATACACAGGCAGTGACAGAGAGAAACACAGAGTGAGAGAGAGGCACAAGGAGAGGGAAACACACTTATACAGAGTCACACAGAGACACACAAACAGAGACACAGGCAGAGAAAAACACACAGAGGGAGAGAGTCACAGACACACACTTAAACAGAGAGACACACAGAGACAGACAGGCACCTACACAAACAGAGAGACAGAGACACAGGCAGAGAGAAACACACAGAGATAGAGACAGACAGATTTTTACAGAGAGAGACAGACAGAGACAGACACAAGAATACACAGAGGGACAGAGACACATACAGAGATAGACAGAGACACACATATTTAGACACTCAACAGATCCAGAGAGAGACGCAGGAAACAGATAAACACTCAGACATACAAACACGTACAGAGATACAGAAAGACAGACACAGCCTCAGCTAAATCTGAAATCAAATAATAGTCACTGTGAACAACATGAACAAATCATCTAAAGGCAGAAAATACCCCGAATCCAGAGACCGCTCATAATCCTGCGCCCGTTATAAATCTCCACAAACCATTAGTTTTTAAATATATTTATTTATTGTCCAGGAGCCTCTTAATTATTTCAATTGAGGATTTTCTGTCTAATAGATTAATGGTCTCTTTTTGTTAATAAAAAAACATATTCCATTCACAATCGCCTGTTGGAAAATTGACTTTATTACTTTGGGGGAAATAGATCAGAAATTGTTTCTCCAATAATTAATAATTTGGGAAAAGCTTCCTATTTTTTTTTTCCTTAGCGGCGATTCGATTATATCCTTTTTGATTTAATAGGGACTGCCTTCCTTTAACCAAATTACCCATTAATGTGTTCGGCCTGTGAATGCAATAACCTTGCAATGTAACTCAATTATTCTACAATCCTCTCTCCTTCTTAACCCAATCACCACATTTTCCGATGGCTTTTCCATAATGTTTAAACACACACACACACACACACACACACAGTCAAAGCAACACAGCCAGACAATGTTTTATATTTAATTTCTAAACCCTGGACCCTTTTCCATCACCTGCTGGTCGATGGTTCTGTTGTGGGTTTTTTTTTTGGTTACCTGTGGTGTACGGAGCGCTCTGGTGGTCTCGGAGCGGTCCCAGGGTACAGTTGGCAGGTGTGAGGGTCGGGCAGACCGGGCCGGTCCCAAAGCTGGATCTGATGGGGTTGTACTGGAAACTGTTGGGCTGGCTGCATGAACTGAAGTCGGCGTAGGCGGAAGCCTCCATTGCTGCCATACAGGAGTCGTAGGAATTCAGGTAAGAGTAATCCATTTTATACATAGGGATGGGACAGGAGCTGGGGACTGGTGGTGGTGGTGGTGGTGGGGGGAAAAACAAGGAGAGAGAGAGAGAAAAACAACACGATTGGTTTTCTTTTTAAAGAGAGAAAGTGATTCTACCTCTCATGACACCGCCACCCCACTAAATAAAACTCGGGGTGCAAGAAACACAAGTGACGCCCAGAGAAACCGGGCTGAGTCTGAATGAGGTTGTGAAGGATCCTTGTTTTATCAAAACGGTCCCAGTGTCTGTTGAACCTGCCAACCAGGCTTCTAATAAACTTGACACTACTTCCAGACAATGGCGAGGCGGTGGCCCATTTTTACATGACAATAAATCTCCACTCTATTGGACTGGTGAAGGCAGAGCTGGGCTCTCTCTCCAATCTCCTCCCATGCATCAATAATTAAATAGTGTTAACTCTTCACTAACTCCCCTCCCTCTCTCCCCTTCCTCGCAGACCCCGCCAAACCTTACCACCAACCGCCCTGTGTCTATTTTAGGTTCTATTTTGCCCCCCTCTCCTCCCCCCCCAAAAAAAAGGCAAAAGGGGGGATTTTTCACCAGGAGAGAGAGATGAAATCAGCAGAGAGGCAAGGAGGACCCCTTCACCTTCAGCCACATTTCTGACTCTCCTCAAACTGATTTAATACTTAAAGAAAAAACATGTTTACAAAGCCGGAGTTAAGGACCGTCCCACCCACTACCGCGCTTTAGAATTGTTTTCCAAACAGACCTACAATATGGTTCAAACAATCCAATTACATTCCGCAGCTTGTTTGAAAACGAATGTCTTCTATTTTGCTTTGAAACGTCAAAATTAAAGTTTGAGAACAATATTTGCAAACCTGGATTGTTGTGGGAGGTGGCAGCAGACACAACGCCAGAAACTGCCTGACTCTCTAACACTGAGTATTGCTGGTGAATTTCTTCCTGAGCCCCCTGCCCTCACTGTCTTATTCCTCTCTCCCTCCCTCCCTCCCTCCTCACTCCTTCCCTCCCTCCCTCTCTCCCTCACTCCCTTCCCCCCTCCCTCACTCCCTCTCTCTCTCCCTCTCTCCCTCCCTCCCTCCCTCTCTCCCTCCCTCACTCCTTCCCTCCCTCCCTCTCTCCCTCCCTCCCTTCCCCCTCCCTCACTCCATCTCTCCCTCTCTCCCTCCCTCCCTCCCTCTCTCCCTCCCTCCCTCCCTCTCTCACTCCTTCCCTCCCTCACTCCCTCTCTCCCTCACTCTCTCCCTCCCTCCCTCACCTCCTGTAACCGCATGGGTTCCAGTTCTGTTCAAGAATTCTCTTTTTTTCCCTCTCTCTCTCACACAGACCAATCTCTTCCGTCTCCTATCGGGGGACTCCAAGCTTGGACACAGAACGGCAGGTGTCGTTGGCACGTTCTGACCCACCTTTTTTTTTTGTTGTTGTAAAAAACGAAAGTTACATTTTGAGTGAGATTTACAAAGGCGAGTGTTAAATGCAAACCTCCAGCTTCACTCTCCAGAATCTCCTGCAGCAATACCAGGAAGCACCCAGCGCTCTCTCTGCTATATCCACCGTCAGAATCCTGGCAGGCTGAACCCAGATTCAGTACCTTGTGACCCGGACGATGCAAGAGTTTTAAAAAAAATCAAATTCACAAAAATTGCAACTGTGTGAAAATTATTTTCGAAATATATCTCTTTCTTTTCTGGTATTTATGCAAATTGTCTCAATCTTTTAATAGAATATTTTTAACAATCAGAAACAGTATTTACCCAGATTCCGACCTGAAGTCTGTAAAGGAGTTTTGAAAGATCCCACGCCGACAGGAGACCTGGAAGAGCAGTTAATTGGAGAGAGAGAGAGTAACAGAGAAGGAGGGAGAGGGGGAAAAGAGAGAGGGGGAGAGAGGCAGTGACAGATTGGCAGAGAGGGAGAGGAGGACAAGAGAGGGGGATAGAGAGAGAGAGAGAGGGAGGGAATCAGTGACAGATAGGGAGAGAGACAGAGAAACTGGGGAAGACAGACAGAGAGGGAGGGAGGAGGGAGAGAGAGAGATAAATAGACAGAGGGAGAGAGACAATCAGAGAGAGACACACAGAAGAGAGATAGACAAGGAGAGAGAGAAATGGAGAGAGGAAGAGAGAGTGCGATAGAACAACAGGAGACAGAGAATAATCTGACAGAGAGGGAGAGAGATAGAATGACGGGCTGAATGGGTACCGCAGCCTCGGTGTTTTATGTTGTTTTTCTCATCAGATGTTGTTTTGCTGAAGATCAGGTTGTGAAGTGAAAATGAGATGATGCCTTCCTATTTCTCTCTCTCCCTCTACTTATCTCTCTCTTTCTGTCTCTCTATCTTTTTGTCTATCCCTGTCCCTATCCCCCTTTCTCTCTCTACCTGCCCCTGTCTCCTTATCTGTCCGTCTCTCTCTCTCTGTCCCTATCTCTCTCTCTTTGACAGTCACCCAGACTCGAAACGTTCGCTCCCTTCTCTCTTCACAGATGCTGTCAGACCTGCTGAGATTGTCCAGTATTCTGTTTTTGTTTCAGATTCCAGCATCCGCAGTAACTTGTTTTTATTTTAATCTCTCTCTCTGTCTCACTGTCCTTCTATCTCTCTCTCCCCCCCTCTCCCCTGATCCCTCTCCCTGCCCCTCTGCCTCTATCTCTTTCCCTGTGTTTCCTCCCCCCCCACTCACCCTGTCTCTCTCCCCCTCTCTCCCTATCTTCCCCCACATCCCTCTCTATCTAAAGGGTGAGTTCGACGTTTGACCACCATGGGGTGACGGGCAGGCAATGGGACGTGGAGTTGACCCCACTCAGACCAGCCACCACCATATTGACTGATGGTGCAGCCTCCATGGGTCGAATGGCCTGCTCCCGCTCCTGTCTCTTCCTCTGTCCCGTCTCTCTCTCTTCTCCCTGTCTTTCCTGTTGCCCACTTTCTCCTCTGTCACTATCTCCCTCACTCTCTCTTTCTCTCTGTGTGTCTCACTGTCTCCCTCTCCCTGTTTCTCTCTCTGTCCATCTCTGTGTATCTGCTTCACTGTCTCACCCCCCCCCCCCCCCCCATTGTATCTCTGTTGCCCCTATCCCACGCCCTGTCTCCTCTCTCTGTCTCTCTTCCCGGGATTCAGGTGGCCAGAGCTGCTCCTAATCCCTGCCACCCACTGTAAACCCCACTTCACAGCCCTCTCTCTCTTCCTCAATTGCTGTTCATTAATTTTTTTACTTTGTTTCTCCCCAATCCCTCCCTCTCCCTCCTCTCCCTCTTTCCTTTCTCTATTTTCTCTCTTTCTCTCACTTTCCCTTTTGCTCCCCCCCCCCCTCCCCCCATCCCTCTCCCACTCTGTCTTTATTTCCCTCTTCCCATTTCTTTCCCTCTCGGTCTGTTTCTCTCCCTCCTTCCCAGATCTCTTCCTGCCCTTTTATTCTCGCTGTCCACCAGCCTCCGGTTCTGAAGAAACATCTTCACCCATTTTCTCCAGTTACCCTTCTTACTAAACCCGAGAGAAGCGAAGGAAGCTGTTTGCAAAACCGAGAATCGAAGCCAGGCCGCTTTTAAATTGTGCATCTGAGCTCGACTCGTTTGTTAAAAAAATAGAAACATTAATGCCCCAAATTCCGCAGCTTTCGAAATCCTGAATTCACATCGAAATGTGGTCAGGAAATGTGAAACATTTGCGAGAGATCGTTTGCAAATTTAAAAAAGGAGAATTTAACCTTCTGCAGTCAAATTCTCCGGCCCCTCCCCGAATAACACTCAGAATAATGGATGTAATTCAAAATTGTGAACCTATAGATAGATTAATGATTAATTGCACAAGTTGGCCAGAAACGTCAACATTTCCTTGTTGATCAAAGAGTCTCTGTAAATATGGTCGGATTGGTTCCCGCAGCCTTCTGAATATTTCCCAACTTTTAATTGTTTCAATTTGGTTTTTAGTGAGCAGGGAGGGGGACAGGGAGGGGGGGGGGGGGGAGCAGATGAAATTCAACGGAGACATTGTAAAGAGATACATTTTAATTTGAAGGATGGGGAGAGATTATAAAACAAAGGTTCAAATTCTAAAGGGGGTCCAGGATCAGAGAGATCTGGGAATGGGGCGATGGGAGGGGGTTATACTCTTGAATGAACAAATCAAACTAATTAACAAATAAACCAATAATGAGGTTAACATTCCCTGAAAAGGGTCTGTTTAGCACAGGGCTAAATCGCTGGCTTTGGAAGCAGACCAAGGCAGGCCAGCAGCATGGTTCAATTCCCGTAACAGCCTCCCCGAACAGGCGCCGGAAATGTGGCGACTAGGGGCTTTTCACAGTAACTTCATTTGAAGCCTACTTGTGACAATAAGCGATTTTCATTTCATTTCAAAAGGGCAGTGTTCGCAAACTTCCAAGCTTTCAAGGAACTGTGGCAAATTAAGTTAAAATGTATTTCCTGGGGCAGATGATGCCTCCAGCCCCTGTGGTGGCCACCGGCTTCGGGAAGCCAGTTGACACTGCGAGCTCCTGCTCCAGGGATACCTGGGTGGGAATGTAGGTGCAGATTAAGGACAGAGAGTTGGGTGAGCTGAAAGTGGATGCACACAAATCGTTGAAGGTGGTCGGACAAGTGGAGAAGGCAGTTACTAAAGGAAACAGGAGATGAGGTTTTATAAATAGAGGTGTGGGGTATTAAGCAAAGAAGTTATAAGTTACAAATGATCACTTATTCAACACTGGTTAGGCTCCAGCTGGAGAATTCTGTCCCAATTCTGGGCAGTGCACTTTAGGAAAAATGCCAAGGCCTGAGGATCGTAGAATCCTGACAATGCAGAAGGGGGCAGCACGGTGGCACAGTGGTTAGCCCTGCAGCTTCACGGCACCGAGGTCCCAGGTTCAATCCCGGCTCTGGGTCACTGTTCGTGTGGAGTTTGCACATTCTCCCCCTGTTTGCGTGGGTTTCGCCCCCACAACCCAAAGATGTGCAGGGTAGGTGGATTGGCCACGCTAAATTGCCCCTTAATTGGAAAAATGAATTGGGTACACTAAATTTATTTTTAAAAATACACTGCAGAAGGAGGTCATTCAGCCCATCGAGCCTGCACTGGCCCCCTGAAAGAGTACTTCACCCAACTCACTCCCCCACCCTATCCCTTCTGGCCACCTTCTGCACTGTAAATTCTATGGTCTATCCCATTAACCCTTTCATCTAACCTACACATCTTTTTGGTCACTAAGAGCAATTTAGCAATGGCCGATCCACTTAACCTGCACATCTTTGGACTGTGGGAGGAAACCGGAGCACCCGGAGGAAACCCACGCAGACACGGGGAGAACGTGCAGACTCCGCACAGACAGCCTTGGAGAGGGTAGGGAGGAGATTTACTGGAATGGCCCTAGGAATGAATTTAATAAAGGTGTTTGAAATCATGAATGGTTCTGATAGATAAAGAGAAATAGTTCCCAGCAGCAGAGACACAGATTTAAGATGATTGGGCAAACCAGATGTGCGGAAAAACATTTTACAGAGTGAGTTGTGATGATGGGTTAGCGCTGCCTGAATGGACAATGGAAGCAGGTTCAATGATAACTTTCTAAAGAGAAACGTTTGAAAGGAGCATTTTACAGAGATCGAGCAGACTGGGATCAATCTTTCTTTTTCTTTAAAAAAAAAAATTAGAGTAACCAATTATTTTTCTTTTTCCAAAAAAGGGGCAATTTAGTGTGTCCAATCCACCTAACCTGCACATCTTTGGGTTGTGGGAGTGAAACCCACACAGAGAATGTGCAAACTCCACACGGACAGTGACCCAGGGCCGGGATTCGAACCCGGGTTCTCAGCGCTGCAGTCCCAGTGCTAGCCACTGCGCCACATGCCGCCCTGGCTGGGATAGCTCTTTCAATGAGCTAGCACTGACATGATGTGTTAAATGGCCTCTTTCTGTGCTGTATCATTACAGGGTTATTTTATTTCTGATTTCCAGTTTTTACAATTTGTTTTTCTCAAATTATATTTTCATTGAAAGTAATAAAGAAATTAAGGTTAAAAACTGCTGCAGATTATCCTTAATTAAAATGGAAAGTGTTGTGAGAATTCAACAGGTCTGACAGCATCTACAGAGAGAGAAACTGAGTGAACATTGCGAGTTTAATATAACTTCTTCAGAACAAAGGATTCCTATCTGAAGATTAATTCTCTGAATACATTGAGAAATAAATGGAATGATGCTGAATTACCTGAAAGAATGTAAGATTGAGTGATTCTACATTCGCTTCCCAATTCACTCAGCTATGGTCACCTTGTTCCTCTCTGTTAAATACTTCAGTCAATTAAGACAGACCGGTGTAGTCCTCAAAAAGAACAGAACAGCTTCTGACCCACAAGAAGTGGGGAGTCAACCGACAATCACCAAATCTCATAGCCCAGGAGGAGGTCATTTGGCCCACCTGAGCTGTGCTAGCTGAAAGAGCGATCCAATTAATCCGACTCTCCTCCCATCCACACACTCTTTCCTCGTAGACATGCAACCTTCTTCCCATTCAAGTGTATATCCAATTCCTTTTAAATCTTCCTATTTAATCTGTTGAAAGGATTCTCCCCTCAATGAACCCTCGGTATAAATTGGGGATTTGAAGGCTGAGATTTTGGTTGGATCAGGGATTCAAGAAGAAAGATGTGCAAGTGGAGATGAGATACACTTCCATCAAGTTCTAAATGAATGGCGATACAGGTTGAAGGGGCTGAACAACAGGAAAATAAGCCATCTCAGCTCTCAATCCACATTAAATACCAATGGCACAGAGTAACAGTTATTTTACAGAGATGTTCTTTGAGAAAGAGAGATCTCTTGACACTGGTTTATGGAACAATCTGACCCCAGTCTGAACCGCTACGGAAACTATGGCTGGATGTCTTCAAAAGCTATTTCAACCGGCTTGTTTCAGCTCCACTTTGTCCTCCGACAAGTCTGCATTGCTTCAAATACAGTTAATCTCTTTTAACTAATTTACAGTGAGGGCAGAACTGTTTCGCTGTGCACACCTTCAGCCAGATCAGAACTGACACTGAAAATTGCTTTCTCAAAAAGTCCTGATACCTTAGCTCCACCCAGCAATGACATCATCTCACCAAGCTGAAAAACTAATTAACTCCCCAGGGAATCCCCTTATCATAGAATATCATAGAATTTGCAGTGCAGAAGGAGGCCATTCAGCCCATCGAGTCTGCACTGGCTCTTGGAAAGAGCACCCTACCCAAGGTCCACACCTCACCCTATCCCTATAACCCAGTAACCCCATCCAACACTAAGGGCAATTTTGGACACTAAGGGCAATTTAGCATGGCCAATCCACCTAACCCGCTTTGGACTGTGGGAGGAAACCGGAGCACCCGGAGGAAACCCACGCACACACGGGGAGGATGTGTAGACTCCACACAGACAGTGACCCAAGCCGGGAATCGAACCTGGGACCCTGGAGCTGTGAAGCAATTGTGCTATCCACAATGCTACCATGCTGCCCTTAATCAAAACAAAATTGTATTAGCCCAAATGTTTACAATGGTTAATTGTACCTCAGGCTCCTAAAAGCATTGTTGTCTTTCAAACCAAGATTTTTTAAAAACATGACTTCAGCAGTCAAACACACTCTAACCCAGGCATTTGACCTTTACTTACCAAATACTTATAATCCAATGTATCTAAAATCCTTCATTCATCGCTCCTCCCCCCTTAAAAAGAAATGAACCAGCAATATAAAAAGATGGCTTAATTTTCCCAAAGCCTTTTTACTCTAAATATTTCCCATTATTAAATACAATTAATACTCTATAAGATACATGTCATATTACATTTTAAGCATGCAAATGTAAACACGAACATTATCTATTTCAGTCTTACTGTTCCACCTTTGAATGTTCCAGCCTTCTCACATTTCTAAGTCATGAGAAAGTATCTGTAATCACGTCTTCTCTTCCTCTTACATGAGTAATTTTTAAGTTAAATGGTTGTAAGAATAACTCCTTCTGAACAGTCTTGCATTTCGATCCTTAAACTTTTCCAAAACCTTTAAAGGATTAAGATTTGTATATACACTTGTCTCAGGTGAATTGTCAGCAACATAAATGTCAAAATGTTACACCACCAATATCAATCTCAATGTCTCTTTCTCGATGATCAACTATTTCTTTTGAGGAATATTTAGTTTCTGAGAAAAATAACCAACAGGCCTTTCAATTCTTTTCGCATCTTCCTGTAACGGTACAGCACTAACACCCACATCACTCGCATTAATTGCCACCTTGAATTGTTTGGCATAACTGGGTTTCATCAACACTGGTGCATTGGTTAACACAGTTTTCAGATTATCGAATGCCTCCTGACATTTCGACGTGACTGAAATTTCCTGTGCTTTTTCAGAAGTTCAATCAGTGGAGAAACCATCCTGCTGAAATTCAGCATGAATGTCCGATAGAAACCACTCATGTTCAGAAATCTCAGAACTTCTCTCCTCATTGATGGCATTGGAAACTCCCCAATCGTCTTCGATTTCACATTCTGTGGGCCATCCAACCATGTGTGGCCTAAGAAGGTGACTTGAACTTTTGCAAATTCACTTTTAGCCAAGTTTACCACCAATCCAGCCTCCTGTAGTCGATCAAATAACTTTTTTAACTTTTCCAAATGCTCCTTCCATGTTTCACTGAACACCACCAAATTGTCAACGTACAGTACACAATCGTTTAGACCTGAAATTACCTTGTTGGAACCTTTGGAATGTTGCTGGTGCATTCTTCATTCCAAATGGCATGAATTTAAATTGATACAGACCATTTGGCATCACAAAAGCCGAAACCTCCTTCGCCCTATCTGGTAAAGGTACTTGCCTTCAAGTAAGTCAGGTTTGGTAATTAAATTCGCTTGTCCCATCTTTTCAATTGTCATGCAAGAGTGCCTTTAAGAAATGGATGTGTAAGCAATGTACCTTTAAGAAAACAGTGATGTCAGAGAATGGGCGGAGCTCAGCTCAGTTTAGCCATTTTGAAGTTTCAGTTTTAAAAAGTGCCTGGCTGGTTTTGCTGAGAGCAGCTAAAATATGCCTGGCTGGTTTTGCGGAGAGCAGTTTAAAAGTAGAAAGCCAGTTTGACTCAGCAGCTTGAGAAGTTCTGTTTTACTGTGATCTGCTGGAAGGGAGAAAGCCAGGTTTGAGACAGCAGCGTGGGTGTGTCTGTGGGTTTCCAGAGAGCTGCATGAAGAAAGCAAGGTGCTGGAGCTGAAGTCACCCAAGCTAATATATCTCTGCCATTCTACAGAAAATATATATATCCTTTAACCTGATGTGATACTGTTTAAAGGTGTTAAGTCTCTTGGAAGTTTGAAGGAACATTTTAAGGAAGTATTTACTGTTGCAATATTTGCTGAGTTATCTTTGAAGTAAGAGGTGTTAAGAGATCCAATGTTTATTTATGATGTTAAGTTGAGTTCATGGAATAAACAGTGTTTTGTGTTTAAAAACCCACGTGTCCGTAATTGTAATATCACACCTAGGGAGCAAGCCATGTGCTAGGAAAAGCAACAAATACATTAAAGGGAGAGGTTGGTTGAACGCCATGATATATTTTGGGGTTCTGAAAACGCCTCGCCCATAACACAATACAGTCTTCCAAGCGACGAATAGGGTACAAATCTGACTTGCGTTGACTTTTCTATAGTCCTGGCACAATCATTGTGATCCACCTGGTTTTGGTACCATCACTGGGCGGCATGGTGGCACAATGGTTAGCACTGTTGCTTCACAGCTCCAGGGTCCCGGGTTCGATTCTCGGCTTGGGTCACTGTTTGTGCGGAGTCTGCACGTTCTCCCTGTGTCTGCGTGGGTTTCCTCCGGTTTTCCGGTTTCCTTCCACAAGTCCCGAAAGACGTGCTTGTTAGGTGAATTGGACATGCTGAATTCTCCCTCTGTGTACCCGAACAGGCGCCGGAATGTGACGACTAGGGGCTTTTCGCAGTAACTTCATTGCAGTGTTAATGTAAGCCTACTTGTAACAATAATAAAGATTATTATGATAATAAAGATTATTTTACAGCCACAACTCACTTCGATGATATCATTCTTAAGCATGTTGTCGATCTTCTTTTGTACCTGTGCTAACTTTAGTGGACTGAACCTGCATGAATGTTATTTAATGGGAATAGCATTTCCTATATCTACATCACACATAATTACTTTTGTATTTCCCATTTATTCCCACATACAGCTCTATGTGACTGTAATAACTCTTTTAGGTCACTTTGATTTTCCTCTGGAAGGTAACTCAGTAATTTATCCCAATTTCTTATCTCTTCCTCATTATCCAATCTAATTTTAGGAATGATAAATTCAGAATCACCTGTGTTTATTTCTGCTCCCTAAGTTACAACAGCTAACATCTCCTTCTTCTTTCCTCCTCGATCAAAATACCATCTCAGTATATTTACATGATGCACTCTTGTGAGTTACCCTCCTGTCTGGCATTCTTATCAAATAATTCACTTCACTCAATTTCCTTTCAATTTGGTATGGCCCAATAAACCTTGCTTTTAATGGTCCGCCTACCGTTGGTAACAATGGTAGTACTTTCTCCCCACGAAAAAAACGACAAATCTTTGACTTCTTATCTGCCTCATTTTTCATTACCTGTTGTGACAATTTTAAATGTATTTTAGCCAACTCACCAGCCCTAGATTTGACAAAGGGTCACCTGGACTCGAAATGTTAGCTCTTTTCTCTCCCTACAGATGCTGCCAGACTTGCTGAGATTTTCCAGCATTTTCTCTTTGGTTAGCCTTAGTTTGTCTCTCCCTAAAGTTTGACACATAGTCCAACAACGTAGCCTCCGAACACTGACTCACCAACTTCTCTTTGATCAATTTAAGTGATCCTCTCACCTCGTGACTAAAAATCAATTTGAATGGACTGAACTTAGTTGATTCATTTATTGAATCCCTAATTGCAAATAGTACAGCTGGAATCCCTTTACCCCAATCCTCTAGATAATCCCTACTATAGGCCCTCAACATGGTCTTTCGCGTTTGATGCCATCTTTCTAATGCCCCTTGTGATTCAGTTGACTTAAATCGCTTTATTTCTTTTTTTTAAACTTAGAGTACCCAATTATTATTATTTTTTCCATCTAACCTGCACATCTTTTGGGTTGTGGGGGTGAAACCCATGCAGACATGGGGAGAATGTGTATACTCCTCACGGACAGTGACCCAGCGGCGGATTCAAACCCGGGTCCTCAGCGCCGTAGTCCCAGTGCTATCCACTGCGCCACCGGACTGCCCGAATCGCTTTATTTCTAAGCTATCCATAACTTCCTTGAATAACTTTGACATAAAATTGGATCCCTGATCTGACTGAATTTCTTTTGGTGGTCCATATCTAGTAAAACAACTTGGTTAACTCCTCCACAACCCTCTAAGCAGTAATGTTTGGAATTGCCTCTGGAAATCTCGTCGACATCCATTATGGCCAATAGATACTGGTTCCCACTTTTTGTTTTAGGCAGGGGTCCCACGCAATCAATTAGGACCAAATAAATGCTGGAATGGGTATTAAATGTGCTGGTTTGATTACCTCTTGAGGTTTTCCTGATATCTGACATGTGTGACATGTACAGCAAAATTCAACTACATTCTTATGCAGTCCGGAGCAATAAAAATGTTTTTTATTTTTGCTTGAGTTGACAGCTAAATGACCCCCTCTGGATCCTCATGTGCTACCTGCAAAACCTTATTTCTATAACCCACTGGTAATACCACTTGATGAACGTCTTATCTTTCCTCATCTGCTTGAATATGTAACGGTCTCCATTTTCTCATTATACACTACTTCTAATGAAATAACACTCTGGCATACACTCAGATTCTATTTCCGTATATGTTTTCTGATACAACTGCTTTATCTCTGAGTCTTTCTGCTGTAATTCTTCCAACTTTCTTGAACTAAAGATAGCAGCTTCATCCACCACCTGCTCTTGTTCTTTACTAACCATCTGATCAAATATGGTTTCTGACAACTGAACACCAGCCTCCCTATCAGTCCTCCTCAGGTTTTCTTCCTCGTGCCTCAATATGTGACTTTGTGACCTTGTCACCACACAATGAATAATAATAATCTTTATTAGTGTCACAAGTAGGCTTACATTAACACTGTGATGAGGTTACTGTGAAAATCAGGAAATACTCCCAGATATACGCCTTGCAACATCCCGCCGAGATCGGATATCGGCCGCGTCCCGCCAGGATCGGATATCGGCCGCATCCCTCCGGGATCGGATATCGGCCGATATCCGATCCCGGCGGGACGCGGCCGATATCCGATCCCGGAGGGACATGGCCGATATCCGATCCCGGAGGGACGCGGCCGATATCCGATCCCGGAGGGATGCGGCCGATATCCGATCCCGGCGGGTCGCGGCCGATATCCGATCCCAGCGGGACGCGACCGATATCCGATCCCGGCGGGACGCGGCCGATATCCGATCCCGGAGGGACACTGCTGATATCTGATCCTGGCGGGACGCTGCCGATATGCGATCTCGGCGGGACGCGGCCGATATCCGATCCCGGAGGGACACTGCTGATATCTGATCCTGGCGGGACGCTGCCGATATGCGATCCCGGCGGGACACGGCCGATATCCGATCTCGGCGGGACGCGGCCGATATCCGATCTCGGCAGGATGCGGCCGACATCCGATCCCGGAGAGACGTGGCCGATATCCGATCCCAGAGGGATGCGGCCGATATCCGATCTCGGCGGGATGCGGCCGATATCCAATCTCGGAGGGATGCGGCCGATATCCGATCCCGGCGGGAAGCGGCCGACATCCGATCCCGGAGGGATCTGGCCGATATCCGATCCTGGAGGGATGCGGCCGATATCCGATCTCGGCGGGATGCGGCCGACATTCGATCCCGGAGGGACGTGGCCGATATCCGATCCCTGAGGGATGCGGCCGATATCCGATCTCTGTGGGATGCGGCCGATATACGATCTCGGAGGGATGCGGCCGATATCCGATCCTGGCGGGACGCGGCCGATATCCGATCCCGGAGGGACATGGCCGATATCCGATCCCGGAGGGATGCGGCCGATATCCGATCCCGGCGGGTCGCGGCCGATATCCGATCCCAGCGGGAAACGACCGATATCCGATCCCGGCGGGACGCGGCCGATATCCGATCCCGGCGGGACGCAGCCAATATCCGATCCAGGCGGGACGGGCCGATATCCGATCCCGGAGGGACATGGCCGATATCCGATCCCGGAGGGATGCGGCCGATATCCGATCCCGGCGGGTCGCGGCCGATATCCGATCCCAGCGGGAAACGACCGATATCCGATCCCGGCGGGACGCGGCCGATATCCGATCCCGGAGGGACATTGCTGATATCTGATCCTGGCGGGACGCTGCCGATATGCGATCTCGGCGGGACGCGGCCGATATCCGATCCCGGCGGGACGCGGCCGATATCCGATCCCGGCGGGACGCAGCCAATATCCGATCCAGGCGGGACGGGCCGATATTTGATCCCGGCGGGACGCGGCCGATATCCGATCCCGGAGGGACGCGGCCGATATCCGATCCCGGCGGGACGCGGCCGATATCCGATCCCGGAGGGACGCGGCCGATATCCGATCCTGGCGGGACGCGGCCAATGTCCGATCTCGGCGGGATGCGGCTGATATCCGATCCCGGAGGGACGCGGCCGATATCCGATCTCAGCGGGACGCGGCCGATATCCGATCTCGGCGGGACGCGGCCGATATCCGATCCCGGAGGGACGCGGCCGATATCCGTTCTCGGTGGGATGCGGCCGATATCCGATCTCGGCGGGACGCGGCCGATATCCGATCCCGGAGGGACGCGGCCGATATCCGATCCCGGATGGACGCGGCCGATATCCGATCCCGGCGGGTCGCGGCCGATATCCGATCCCGGCGGGACGCGACCGATATCCGATCCCGGCGGGACGCGGCCGATATCCGATCCCGGAGGGACACGGCTGATATCCGATCCCGGCGGGACGCTGCCGATATCCGATCTCGGAGGGACGCGGCCGATATCCGATCCTGGCGGGACGCGGCCGATATCCGATCTCGGCGGGACACGGCCGACATCCGATCTCGGCGGGATGCGGCCGGCATTCTATCCCGGAGGGACGTGGCCGATATCCGATCCCTGAGGGATGCGGCCGATATACGATCTCGGTGGGATGCGGCCGATATCCGATCTCGGAGGGATGCGGCCGATATCCGATCCCGGCGGGACGCGGCCGATATCCGATCTCGGAGGGATGCGGCCGATATCCGATCCCGGCGGGACGCGGCCGATATCCGATCTCGGCGGGACGCGGCCGATATCCGATCTCGGCGGGATGCGGCCGACATCCGATCCCGGAGGGACGTGGCCGATATCCGATCCCGGAGGGATGCGGTTGATATCCGATCTCGGCGGGATGCGGCCGATATCCGATCTCGGAGGGATGCGGCCGATATCCGAACCCAGCGGGACGCGGCCGATATCCGATCCCGGAGGGATGCGGCCGATATCCGATCCTGGCGGGAAACGGCCGATATCCGATCTCGGCGGGACGCGGCCGATATCCGATCTCTGCGGGATGCGGCCGACATTCGATCCCGGAGGGACGTGGCCGATATCCGATCCCTGAGGGATGCGGCCGATATCCGATCTCGGTGGGATGCGGCCGATATACGATCTCGGAGGGATGCGGCCGATATCCGATCCCGGCGGGACGCGGCCGATATCCGATCCCGGAGGGACATGGCCGATATCCGATCCCGGAGGGATGCGGCCGATATCCGATCCCGGCGGGTCGCGGCCGATATCCGATCCCAGCGGGACGCGACCGATATCCGATCCCGGCGGGACGCGGCCGATATCCGATCCTGGAGGGACACTGCTGATATCTGATCCTGGCGGGACGCTGCCGATATGCGATCTCGGCGGGACGCGGCCGATATCCGATCCCGGTGGGACACTGCTGATATCTGATCCTGGCGGGACGCTGCCGATATGCGATCCCGGCGGGACACGGCCGATATCCGATCTCGGCGGGACGCGGCCGATATCCGATCTCGGCAGGATGCGGCCGACATCCGATCCCGGAGAGACGTGGCCGATATCCGATCCCAGAGGGATGCGGCCGATATCCGATCTCGGCGGGATGCGGCCGATATCCAATCTCGGAGGGATGCGGCCGATATCCGATCCCGGCGGGAAGCGGCCGATATCCGATCCCAGAGGGATCTGGCCGATATCCGATCCTGGAGGGATGCGGCCGATATCCGATCTCGGCGGGATGCGGCCGACATTCGATCCCGGAGGGACGTGGCCGATATCCGATCCCTGAGGGATGCGGCCGATATCCGATCTCGGTGGGATGCGGCCGATATACGATCTCGGAGGGATGCGGCCGATATCCGATCCCGGCGGGACGCGGCCGATATCCGATCCCGGAGGGACATGGCCGATATCCGATCCCGGAGGGATGCGGCCGATATCCGATCCCGGCGGGTCGCGGCCGATATCCGATCCCAGCGGGACGACCGATATCCGATCCCGGCGGGACGCGGCCGATATCCGATCCCGGAGGGACATTGCTGATATCTGATCCTGGCGGGACGCTGCCGATATGCGATCTCGGCGGGACGCGGCCGATATCCGATCCCGGCGGGACACGGCCGATATCCGATCTCGGCAGGATGCGGCCGACATCCGATCCCGGAGGGACGTGGCCGATATCCGATCCCGGCGGGACGCGGCCGATATCCGATCTCGGCGGGATGCGGCCGATATCCGATCTCGGCGGGATGCGGCCGACATCCGATCCCAGAGGGGCGTGGCCGATATCCGATCCCGGAGGGACGCGGCCGATATCCGATCTCGGCGGGATGCGGTCGATATCCGATCTCGGAGGGATGCGGCCGATATCCGATCCCGGCGGGACGCGGCCGATATCCGATCCCGGCAGGACGCGGCCGATATCCGATCCTGGCGGGACGCGGCCGATATCCGATCCCGGAGGGACAAGGCCGATACCCGATCCCGGAGGGATGCGGCCGATATCCGATCCCGGCGGGTCGCAGCCGATATCCGATCCCGGCGGGACGCGACCGATATCCGATCCCGGCGGGCCGCGGCCGATATCCGATCCCGGAGGGACACGGCTGATATCCGATCCTGGCGGGACGCTGCCGATATCCGATCTCGGCGGGACGCATCCGATATCCGATCCCGGCGGGACACGGCCGATATCCAATCTCGGCGGGACGCGGCCGATATCCGATCTCGGCGGGATGCGGCCGACATCCGATCCCGGAGAGACGTGGCCGATATCCGATCCCGGAGGGATGCGGCCGATATCCGATCTCGGCGGGATGCGGCCGATATCCGATCTCGGAGGGACATGGCCGATATCCGATCCCGGAGGGACGCGGCCGATATCCGATCCCGGAGGGACGCGGCCGATATCCGATCCCGGAGGGACGCGGCCCATATCCGATCCCGGCGGGACGCGGCCGATATCCGATCTCGGCGGGATGCGGCTGATATCCGATCCCGGACGGATGCGGCGGATATCCGATCTCGGCGGTACGCGGCCGATATCCGATCCCGGAGGGACGCGGCCGATATTCGATCTCGGCGGGACGCGGCCGATATCCGATCCCGGAGGGACGCGGCCGATATTCGATCTCGGCGGTACGCGGCCGATATCCGATCCCGGAGGGACGCGGCCGATATTCGATCTCGGCGGGACGCGGCCGATATCCGATCCCGGAGGGACGCGGCCGATATTCGATCTCGGCGGGACGCGGCCGATATCCAATCCCGGAGGGACGCGGCCGATATCCGATCCCGGCGGGACGCGGCCGATATCCGATCCCGGAGGGACGCGGCCGATATCCGATCCTGGCGGGACGCGGCCAATGTCCGATCTCGGCGGGATGCGGCTGATATCCGATCCCGGAGGGACGCGGCCGATATCCGATCTCAGCGGGACGCGGCCGATATCCGATCTCGGCGGGACGCGGCCGATATCCGATCCCGGAGGGACGCGGCCGATATCCGTTCTCGGTGGGATGCGGCCGATATCCGATCTCGGCGGGACGCGGCCGATATCCGATCCCGGAGGGACGCGGCCGATATCCGATCCCGGATGGACGCGGCCGATATCCGATCCCGGCGGGTCGCGGCCGATATCCGATCCCGGCGGGACGCGACCGATATCCGATCCCGGCGGGACGCGGCCGATATCCGATCCCGGAGGGACACGGCTGATATCCGATCCCGGCGGGACGCTGCCGATATCCGATCTCGGAGGGACGCGGCCGATATCCGATCCTGGCGGGACGCGGCCGATATCCGATCTCGGCGGGACACGGCCGACATCCGATCTCGGCGGGATGCGGCCGGCATTCTATCCCGGAGGGACGTGGCCGATATCCGATCCCTGAGGGATGCGGCCGATATACGATCTCGGTGGGATGCGGCCGATATCCGATCTCGGAGGGATGCGGCCGATATCCGATCCCGGCGGGACGCGGCCGATATCCGATCTCGGAGGGATGCGGCCGATATCCGATCCCGGCGGGACGCGGCCGATATCCGATCTCAGCGGGACGCGGCCGATATCCGATCTCGGCGGGATGCGGCCGACATCCGATCCCGGAGGGACGTGGCCGATATCCGATCCCGGAGGGATGCGGTTGATATCCGATCTCGGCGGGATGCGGCCGATATCCGATCTCGGAGGGATGCGGCCGATATCCGAACCCAGCGGGACGCGGCCGATATCCGATCCCGGAGGGATGCGGCCGATATCCGATCCTGGCGGGAAACGGCCGATATCCGATCTCGGCGGGACGCGGCCGATATCCGATCTCTGCGGGATGCGGCCGACATTCGATCCCGGAGGGACGTGGCCGATATCCGATCCCTGAGGGATGCGGCCGATATCCGATCTCGGTGGGATGCGGCCGATATACGATCTCGGAGGGATGCGGCCGATATCCGATCCCGGCGGGACGCGGCCGATATCCGATCCCGGAGGGACATGGCCGATATCCGATCCCGGAGGGATGCGGCCGATATCCGATCCCGGCGGGTCGCGGCCGATATCCGATCCCAGCGGGACGCGACCGATATCCGATCCCGGCGGGACGCGGCCGATATCCGATCCTGGAGGGACACTGCTGATATCTGATCCTGGCGGGACGCTGCCGATATGCGATCTCGGCGGGACGCGGCCGATATCCGATCCCGGTGGGACACTGCTGATATCTGATCCTGGCGGGACGCTGCCGATATGCGATCCCGGCGGGACACGGCCGATATCCGATCTCGGCGGGACGCGGCCGATATCCGATCTCGTCAGGATGCGGCCGACATCCGATCCCGGAGAGACGTGGCCGATATCCGATCCCAGAGGGATGCGGCCGATATCCGATCTCGGCGGGATGCGGCCGATATCCAATCTCGGAGGGATGCGGCCGATATCCGATCCCGGCGGGAAGCGGCCGATATCCGATCCCGGAGGGATCTGGCCGATATCCGATCCTGGAGGGATGCGGCCGATATCCGATCTCGGCGGGATGCGGCCGACATTCGATCCCGGAGGGACGTGGCCGATATCCGATCCCTGAGGGATGCGGCCGATATCCGATCTCGGTGGGATGCGGCCGATATACGATCTCGGAGGGATGCGGCCGATATCCGATCCCGGCGGGACGCGGCCGATATCCGATCCCGGAGGGACATGGCCGATATCCGATCCCGGAGGGATGCGGCCGATATCCGATCCCGGCGGGTCGCGGCCGATATCCGATCCCAGCGGGACGACCGATATCCGATCCCGGCGGGACGCGGCCGATATCCGATCCCGGAGGGACATTGCTGATATCTGATCCTGGCGGGACGCTGCCGATATGCGATCTCGGCGGGACGCGGCCGATATCCGATCCCGGCGGGACACGGCCGATATCCGATCTCGGCAGGATGCGGCCGACATCCGATCCCGGAGGGACGTGGCCGATATCCGATCCCGGCGGGACGCGGCCGATATCCGATCTCGGCGGGATGCGGCCGATATCCGATCTCGGCGGGATGCGGCCGACATCCGATCCCGGAGGGGCGTGGCCGATATCCGATCCCGGAGGGACGCGGCCGATATCCGATCTCGGCGGGATGCGGTCGATATCCGATCTCGGAGGGATGCGGCCGATGTCCGATCCCGGCGGGACGCGGCCGATATCCGATCCCGGCAGGACGCGGCCGATATCCGATCCTGGCGGGACGCGGCCGATATCCGATCCCGGAGGGACAAGGCCGATACCCGATCCCGGAGGGATGCGGCCGATATCCGATCCCGGCGGGTCGCAGCCGATATCCGATCCCGGCGGGACGCGACCGATATCCGATCCCGGCGGGCCGCGGCCGATATCCGATCCCGGAGGGACACGGCTGATATCCGATCCTGGCGGGACGCTGCCGATATCCGATCTCGGCGGGACGCGTCCGATATCCGATCCCGGCGGGACACGGCCGATATCCAATCTCGGCGGGACGCGGCCGATATCCGATCTCGGCGGGATGCGGCCGACATCCGATCCCGGAGAGACGTGGCCGATATCCGATCCCGGAGGGATGCGGCCGATATCCGATCTCGGCGGGATGCGGCCGATATCCGATCTCGGAGGGACATGGCCGATATCCGATCCCGGAGGGACGCGGCCGATATCCGATCCCGGAGGGACGCGGCCGATATCCGATCCCGGAGGGACGCGGCCCATATCCGATCCCGGCGGGACGCGGCCGATATCCGATCTCGGCGGGATGCGGCTGATATCCGATCCCGGACGGACGCGGCGGATATCCGATCTCGGCGGTACGCGGCCGATATCCGATCCCGGAGGGACGCGGCCGATATTCGATCTCGGCGGGACGCGGCCGATATCCGATCCCGGAGGGACGCGGCCGATATTCGATCTCGGCGGGACGCGGCCGATATCCAATCCCGGAGTGACGCGGCCGATATCCGATCCCTGAGGGATGCGGCCGATATCCGATCTCGGTGGGATGCGGCCGATATACGATCTCGGAGGGATGCGGCCGATATCCGATCCCGGCGGGACGCGGCCGATATCCGATCCCGGAGGGACATGGCCGATATCCGATCCCGGAGGGATGCGGCCGATATCCGATCCCGGCGGGTCGCGGCCGATATCCGATCCCAGCGGGACGCGACCGATATCCGATCCCGGCGGGACGCGGCCGATATCCGATCCCGGAGGGACATTGCTGATATCTGATCCTGGCGGGACGCTGCCGATATGCGATCTCGGCGGGACGCGGCCGATATCCGATCCCGGCGGGACACGGCCGATATCCGATCCCGGCGGGACGCGGCCGATATCCGATCTCGGCAGGATGCGGCCGACATCCGATCCCGGAGGGACGTGGCCGATATCCGATCCCAGAGGGATGCGGCCGATATCCGATCTCGGCGGGATGTGGCCGATATCCAATCTCGGAGGGATGCGGCCGATATCCGATCCCGGCGGGACGCGGCCGATATCCGATCCCGGAGGGACCTGGCCGATATCCGATCCTGGAGGGATGCGGCCGATATCCGATCCCGGCGGGACGCGGCCGATATCCGATCTCGGCGGGAGGCGGCCGATATCCGATCTCGGCGGGATGCGGCCGACATGCGATCCCGGAGGGGCGTGGCCGATATCCGATCCCGGAGGGACGCGGCCGATATCCGATCTCGGAGGGATGCGGCCGATATCCGATCCCGGCGGGACGCGGCCGATATCCGATCCCGGCAGGACGCGGCCGATATCCGATCCTGGCGGGACGCGGCCGATATCCGATCCCGGAGGGACAAGGCCGATACCCGATCCCGGAGGGATGCGGCCGATATCCGATCCCGGCGGGTCGCAGCCGATATCAGATCCCGGCGGGACGCGACCGATATCCGATCCCGGCGGGCCGCGGCCGATATCCGATCCCGGAGGGACACGGCTGATATCCGATCCTGGCGGGACGCTGCCGATATCCGATCTCGGCGGGACGCGTCCGATATCCGATCCCGGCGGGACACGGCCGATATCCAATCTCGGCGGGACGCGGCCGATATCCGATCTCGGCGGGATGCGGCCGACATCCGATCCCGGAGAGACGTGGCCGATATCCGATCCCGGAGGGATGCGGCCGATATCCGATCTCGGCGGGATGCGGCCGATATCCGATCTCGGAGGGACATGGCCGATATCCGATCCCGGAGGGACGCGGCCGATATCCGATCCCGGAGGGACGCGGCCGATATCCGATCCCGGAGGGACGCGGCCCATATCCGATCCCGGCGGGACGCGGCCGATATCCGATCTCGGCGGGATGCGGCTGATATCCGATCCCGGACGGACGCGGCGGATATCCGATCTCGGCGGTACGCGGCCGATATCCGATCCCGGAGGGACGCGGCCGATATTCGATCTCGGCGGGACGCGGCCGATATCCGATCCCGGAGGGACGCGGCCGATATTCGATCTCGGCGGGACGCGGCCGATATCCAATCCCGGAGTGACGCGGCCGATATCCGATCCCTGAGGGATGCGGCCGATATCCGATCTCGGTGGGATGCGGCCGATATACGATCTCGGAGGGATGCGGCCGATATCCGATCCCGGCGGGACGCGGCCGATATCCGATCCCGGAGGGACATGGCCGATATCCGATCCCGGAGGGATGCGGCCGATATCCGATCCCGGCGGGTCGCGGCCGATATCCGATCCCAGCGGGACGCGACCGATATCCGATCCCGGCGGGACGCGGCCGATATCCGATCCCGGAGGGACATTGCTGATATCTGATCCTGGCGGGACGCTGCCGATATGCGATCTCGGCGGGACGCGGCCGATATCCGATCCCGGCGGGACACGGCCGATATCCGATCTCGGCGGGACGCGGCCGATATCCGATCTCGGCAGGATGCGGCCGACATCCGATCCCGGAGGGACGTGGCCGATATCCGATCCCAGAGGGATGCGGCCGATATCCGATCTCGGCGGGATGTGGCCGATATCCAATCTCGGAGGGATGCGGCCGATATCCGATCCCGGCGGGACGCGGCCGATATCCGATCCCGGAGGGACCTGGCCGATATCCGATCCTGGAGGGATGCGGCCGATATCCGATCCCGGCGGGACGCGGCCGATATCCGATCTCGGCGGGAGGCGGCCGATATCCGATCTCGGCGGGATGCGGCCGACATGCGATCCCGGAGGGGCGTGGCCGATATCCGATCCCGGAGGGACGCGGCCGATATCCGATCTCGGCGGGATGCGGTCGATATCCGATCTTGGAGGGATGCGGCCGATATCCGATCCCGGCGGGACGCGGCCGATATCCGATCTCGGCGGGATGCGGCTGATATCCGATCCCGGACGGACGCGGCGGATATCCGATCTCGGCGGTACGCGGCCGATATCCGATCCCGGAGGGACGCGGCCGATATTCGATCTCGGCGGGACGCGGCCGATATCCGTTCCCGGAGGGACGCGGCCGATATTCGATCTCGGCGGGACGCGGCCGATATCCAATCCCGGAGTGACGCGGCCGATATCCGATCCCTGAGGGATGCGGCCGATATCCGATCTCGGTGGGATGCGGCCGATATACGATCTCGGAGGGATGCGGCCGATATCCGATCCAGGCGGGACGCGGCCGATATCCGATCCCGGAGGGACATGGCCGATATCCGATCCCGGAGGGATGCGGCCGATATCCGATCCCGGCGGGTCGCGGCCGATATCCGATCCCAGCGGGACGCGACCGATATCCGATCCCGGCGGGACGCGGCCGATATCCGATCCCGGAGGGACATTGCTGATATCTGATCCTGGCGGGACGCTGCCGATATGCGATCTCGGCGGGACGCGGCCGATATCCGATCCCGGCGGGACACGGCCGATATCCGATCTCGGCGGGACGCGGCCGATATCCGATCTCGGCAGGATGCGGCCGACATCCGATCCCGGAGGGACGCGGCCGATATCCGATCCCAGAGGGATGCGGCCGATATCCGATCTCGGCGGGATGCGGCCGATATCCAATCTCGGAGGGATGCGGCCGATATCCGATCCCGGCGGGACGCGGCCGATATCCGATCCCGGCGGGACGCGGCCGATATCCGATCCCGGCGGGACGCGGCCGATATCCGATCTCGGCGGGAGGCGGCCGATATCCGATCTCGGCGGGATGCGGCCGACATGCGATCACGGAGGGGCGTGGCCGATATCCGATCCCGGAGGGACGCGGCCGATATCCGATCTCGGCGGGATGCGGTTGATATCCGATCTTGGAGGGATGCGGCCGATATCCGATCCCGGCGGGACGCGGCCGATATCCGATCCCGGCGGGACGCGGCCGATATCCGATCCCGGAGGGACGCGGCGGATATCCGATCCCGGAGGGACAAGGCCGATATCCGATCCCGGAGGGATGCGGCCGATATCCGATCCCGGCGGGTCGCAGCCGATATCCGATCCCGGCGGGACGCGACCGATATCCGATCCCGGCGGGCCGCGGCCGATATCCGATCCCGGAGGGACACGGCTTATATCCGATCCTGGCGGGACGCTTCCGATATCCGATCTCGGCGGGACGCGGCCGATATCCGATCCCTGAGGGATGCGGCCGATATCCGATCTCGGAGGGATGCGGCCGATATCCGATCCCGGAGGGACGCGCCCCATATCCGATCCCGGAGGGACGCGGCCGATATCCGATCCCGGCGGGACGCGGCCGATATCCGATCCCGGCGGGACGCGGCCGATATCCGATCTCGGCGGGAGGCGGCCGATATCCGATCTCGGCGGGATGCGGCCGACATGCGATCACGGAGGGGCGTGGCCGATATCCGATCCCGGAGGGACGCGGCCGATATCCGATCTCGGCGGGATGCGGTTGATATCCGATCTTGGAGGGATGCGGCCGATATCCGATCCCGGCGGGACGCGGCCGATATCCGATCCCGGCGGGACGCGGCCGATATCCGATCCCGGAGGGACGCGGCGGATATCCGATCCCGGAGGGACAAGGCCGATATCCGATCCCGGAGGGATGCGGCCGATATCCGATCCCGGCGGGTCGCAGCCGATATCCGATCCCGGCGGGACGCGACCGATATCCGATCCCGGCGGGCCGCGGCCGATATCCGATCCCGGAGGGACACGGCTTATATCCGATCCTGGCGGGACGCTTCCGATATCCGATCTCGGCGGGACGCGGCCGATATCCGATCCCTGAGGGATGCGGCCGATGTCCGATCTCGGAGGGATGCGGCCGATATCCGATCCCGGAGGGACGCGCCCCATATCCGATCCCGGAGGGACGCGGCCGATATCCGATCTCGGCGGGACGCGGCCGATACCCGATCCCGACGGGACGCGGCCGATATCCGATCCTGGAGGGACGCGCCCGATATCCGATCTCGCCGGGATGCGCCTGATATCCGATCCCGGAGGGACGCGGCCGATATCCAATCCCGGAGGGACGCGGCCGATATCCGACCCCGGAGGGACGCGGCCGATATCCGATCTCGGCGGGACGCGGCCGGTATCCGATCCCGGAGGGACGCTACCGATATACGATCCCGGAGGGACGCGGCCGATATCCGATCCCGGCGGGACGCGGCCGATATCCGATCCCGGAGGGACATGGCCGATATCCGATCCCGGAGGGACACGGCCGATATCCGATCCCGGAGGGACGCGGCCGATATCCGATCTCGGTAGGACGCGGCCGATATCCGATCCCGGAGGGACGCGGCAGATATCCGATCTCGGCGGGACGCGGCCGATATCCGATCCCGGTGGGACGCGGCCGATATCCGATCCCGGCGGGACGCGGCCGATATCCGATCCCGGCGGGACGCGGCCGATACCCGATCCCGGAGGGACGCGGCCGATATCCGATCCCGGAGGGACGCGTCCGATATCCGATCCTGGCGGGACGCGGCCGATATCCGATCTCGGCGGGACGCGGCCGATATCCGATCCCGGCGGGACGCTGCCGATATCCGATCTCGGCGGGATGCGGCCGATAATCGATCCCGGAGGGATGCGGTCGATATCCGATCTCGGCGGGACGCGGCCGATATCCGATCCTGGCGGGACGCGGCCGATATCCGATCTCGGCGGGATGCGGCCGATAATCGATCCCGGCGGGACGCGGTCGATATCTGATCTTGGCGGGACGCGGCCGATATCCGATCCCGGAGGGACGCGGCCGATATCCGATCTCGGCGGGACGCGGCCGATATCCGATCTCGGCGGGATGCGGCTGATATCCGATCCCGGAGGGACGCGGCCGATATCCGATCTCGGCGGGACGCGGCCGATATCCGATCCCGGAGGGACGCGGCCGATATCCGATCTCGGCGGGACGCGGCCGATATCCGATCTCGGCGGGACGCGGCCGATATCCGATCCCGGAGGGACGCGGCGGATATCCGATCTCGGGTGGACGCAGCCGATATCCGATCCCGGCGGGAAGCGGCCGATATCCGATCCCGGCGGGTCGCGGCCGATATCCGATCTTGGCGGGACGCTGCCGCTATCCGATCCCGGAGGGACGCGGCCGATATCCGATCCCGGCGGGACGCTGCCGATATCCGATCCCGGCGGGACGCGGCCGATATCCGATCCCGGCGGGACGCGGCCGATACCGGTCCCGGAGGGACGCGGCAGATATCCGATCTAGGCGGGACGCGGCCGATATCCGATCTCGGCGGGACGCGGCCGATATCCGATCCCGGCGGGATGCGGCCGATGTCCGATCACGGCGGGACGCGGCCGATATCCGATCCCAGAGGGATGCGGCCGATATCCGATCCCAGCGGGACGCGGTCGATATCCGATCTCGGCGGGATGCGGCCGATATCCGATCCCGGAGGTACGCCGCCGATATCCGATCCCGGCGGGACGCGGCCGATACCCGATCCCGGAGGGACGCCGCCGATATCCGATCCCGGCGGGACGCGGCCGATATCCGATCTCGGCGGGACGCGGCTGATATCCGATCCCGGCGGGACGCGACCGATATCCGATCTCGGTGGGACGCGGCCGATATCCGATCTCGGCGGGACGCGGCCGATATCCGATCCCGGAGGGACGCGCCCCATATCCGATCCCGGAGGGAAGCGGCCGATATCCGATCTCGGCGGGACGCGGCCGATACCCGATCCCGACGGGACGCGGCCGATATCCGATCCTGGAGGGACGCGCCCGATATCCGATCTCGCCGGGATGCGCCTGATATCCGATCCCGGAGGGACGCGGCCGATATCCCATCCCGGAGGGACGCGGCCGATATCCGACCCCGGAGGGACGCGGCCGATATCCGATCTCGGCGGGACGCGGCCGGTATCCGATCACGGAGGGACGCTACCGATATACGATCCCGGAGGGACGCGGCCGATATCCGATCTCGGCGGGTCGCGGCCGATATCCGATCTTGGCGGGACGCTGCCGATATCCGATCCCGGAGGGACGCGGCCGATATCCGATCCCGGCGGGACGCTGCCGATATCCGATCCCGGCAGGACGCGGCCGATATCCGATCCCGGCGGGACGCGGCCGATACCGGTCCCGGAGGGACGCGGCAGATATCCGATCTAGGCGGGACGCGGCCGATATCCGATCTCGGCGGGACGCGGCCGATATCCGATGCCGGCGGGATGCGGCCGATGTCCGATCACGGCGGGACGCGGCCGATATCCGATCCCAGAGGGATGCGGCCGATATCCGATCCCAGCGGGACTCGGTCGATATCCGATCTCGGCGGGATGCGGCCGATATCCGATCCCGGAGGGACGCCGCCGATATCCGATCCCGGCGGGACGCGGCCGATACCCGATCCCGGAGGGACGCCGCCGATATCCGATCCCGGCGGGACGCGGCCGATATCCGATCTCGGCGGGACGCGGCTGATATCCGATCCCGGCGGGACGCGACCGATATCCGATCTCGGTGGGACGCGGCCGATATCCGATCTCGGCGGGACGCGGCCGATATCCGATCCCGGAGGGACGCGCCCCATATCCGATCCCGGAGGGACGCGGCCGATATCCGATCTCGGCGGGACGCGGCCGATACCCGATCCCGACGGGACGCGGCCGATATCCGATCCTGGAGGGACGCGCCCGATATCCGATCTCGCCGGGATGCGCCTGATATCCGATCCCGGAGGGACGCGGCCGATATCCAATCCCGAAGGGACGCGGCCGATATCCGACCCCGGAGGGACGCGGCCGATATCCGATCTCGGCGGGACGCGGCCGGTATCCGATCCCGGAGGGACGCTACCGATATACGATCCCGGAGGGACGCGGCCGATATCCGATCCCGGCGGGACGCGGCCGATATCCGATCCCGGAGGGACATGGCCGATATCCGATCCCGGAGGGACACGGCCGATATCCGATCCCGGAGGGACGCGGCCGATATCCGATCTCGGTAGGACGCGGCCGATATCCGATCCCGGAGGGACGCGGCAGATATCCGATCTCGGCGGGACGCGGCCGATATCCGATCCTGGTGGGACGCGGCCGATATCCGATCCCGGCGGGACGCGGCCGATATCCGATCCCGGCGGGACGCGGCCGATACCCGATCCCGGAGGGACGCGGCCGATATCCGATCCCGGAGGGACGCGACCGATATCCGATCCCGGCTGGACGCGGCCGATATCCGATCTCGGCGGGACGCGGCCGATATCCGATCCCGGCGGGACGCTGCCGATATCCGATCTCGGCGGGATGCGGCCGATAATCGATCCCGGAGGGATGCGGTCGATATCCGATCTCGGCGGGACGCGGCCGATATCCGATCCTGGCGGGACGCGGCCGATATCCGATCTCGGCGGGATGCGGCCGATAATCGATCCCGGCGGGACACGGTCGATATCTGATCTTGGCGGGACGCGGCCGATATCCGATCCCGGAGGGACGCGGCCGATATCCGATCTCGGCGGGACGCGGCCGATATCCGATCTCGGCGGGATGCGGCTGATATCCGATCCCGGAGGGACGCGGCCGATATCCGATCTCGGCGGGATGCGGCCGATATCCGATCCCGGAGGGACGCGGCCGATATCCGATCTCGGCGGGATGCGGCCGATATCCGATCCCGGAGGGACGCGGCCGATATCCGATCTCGGCGGGACGCGGCCGATATCCGATCTCGGCGGGACGCGGCCGATATCCGATCCCGGAGGGACGCGGCGGATATCCGATCTCGGGTGGACGCAGCCGATATCCGATCCCGGCGGGAAGCGGCCGATATCCGATCCCGGCGGGTCGCGGCCGATATCCGATCTTGGAGGGACGCTGCCGATATCCGATCCCGGAGGGACGCGGCCGACATCCGATCCCGGCGGGACGCTGCCGATATCCGATCCCGGCGGGATGCGGCCGATATCCGATCCCGGCGGGACGCGGCCGATACCGGTCCCGGAGGGACGCGGCAGATATCCGATCTAGGCGGGACGCGGCCGATATCCGATCTCGGCGGGACGCGGCCGATATCCGATCCCGGCGGGATGCGGCCGATGTCCGATCACGGCGGGACGCGGCCGATATCCGATCCCAGAGGGATGCGGCCGATATCCGATCCCAGCGGGACGCGGTCGATACCCGATCTCGGCGGGATGCGGCCGATATCCGATCCCGGAGGTACGCCGCCGATATCCGATCCCGGCGGGACGCGGCCGATACCCGATCCCGGAGGGACGCCGCCGATATCCGATCCCGGCGGGACGCGGCCGATATCCGATCTCGGCGGGACGCGGCTGATATCCGATCCCGGCGGGACGCGACCGATATCCGATCTCGGTGGGACGCGGCCGATATCCGATCTCGGCGGGACGCGGCCGATATCCGATCCCGGAGGGACGCGCCCCATATCCGATCCCGGAGGGAAGCGGCCGATATCCGATCTCGGCGGGACGCGGCCGATACCCGATCCCGACGGGACGCGGCCGATATCCGATCCTGGAGGGACGCGCCCGATATCCGATCTCGCCGGGATGCGCCTGATATCCGATCCCGGAGGGACGCGGCCGATATCCAATCCCGGAGGGACGCGGCCGATATCCGACCCCGGAGGGACGCGGCCGATATCCGATCTCGGCGGGACGCGGCCGGTATCCGATCACGGAGGGACGCTACCGATATACGATCCCGGAGGGACGCGGCCGATATCCGATCTCGGCGGGTCGCGGCCGATATCCGATCTTGGCGGGACGCTGCCGATATCCGATCCCGGAGGGACGCGGCCGATATCCGATCCCGGCGGGACGCTGCCGATATCCGATCCCGGCAGGACGCGGCCGATATCCGATCCCGGCGGGACGCGGCCGATACCGGTCCCGGAGGGACGCGGCAGATATCCGATCTAGGCGGGACGCGGCCGATATCCGATCTCGGCGGGACGCGGCCGATATCCGATCCCGGCGGGATGCGGCCGATGTCCGATCACGGCGGGACGCGGCCGATATCCGATCCCAGAGGGATGCGGCCGATATCCGATCCCAGCGGGACTCGGTCGATATCCGATCTCGGCGGGATGCGGCCGATATCCGATCCCGGAGGGACGCCGCCGATATCCGATCCCGGCGGGACGCGGCCGATACCCGATCCCGGAGGGACGCCGCCGATATCCGATCCCGGCGGGACGCGGCCGATATCCGATCTCGGCGGGACGCGGCTGATATCCGATCCCGGCGGGACGCGACCGATATCCGATCTCGGTGGGACATGGCCGATATCCGATCTCGGCGGGATGCGGCCGATATCCGATCTCGGAGGGACTCGACCGAAATCCGATCTCGGCGGGACGCGGCCGATATCCGATCCCGGCGGGATGCGGCCGATATACGATCTCGGCGGGATGCGGCCGATATCCGATCCCGGAGGGACATGGCCGTTATCCGATCCCGGAGGGAAGCGGCAGATATCCGATCCCAGCGGGACGCGGCCGATATCCGATCCCAGAGGGACGCGGCCGATATCCGATCCCGGAGGGATGCGGCCGATATCCGATCCCAGCGGGACGCGGCCGATATCCGATCCCGGAGGGACATGGCCGATATCCGATCCCGGAGGGATGCGGCCGATATCCGATCCCAGCGGGACGCGGCCGATATCCGATCCCAGAGGGATGCGGCCGATATCCGATCCCGGAGGGACATGGCCTATACCCGATCCCGGAATGACGCGGCCCATATCCGATCCCGGAGGGACGCGGCCGATATCCTATCTCGGCGGGACGCGGCCGATATCCGATCCCGGCGGGACGCGGCCGATATCCAATCTCGGCGGGACGCGGCCGATATCCGATCCCGGAGGGACATGTCCGATATCCGATCCCGGAGGGACGCGGCCGATATCCGATCCCGGCGGGACGCGGCCGATTTCCGATCCCGGAGGGACGCGGCCGATATCCGATCCCGGAGGGACGCGGCCGATATCCGATCCCGGAGGGACGCGGCCGATATCCGATCTCGGCGGGACGCGGCCGATACCGACGGGACGCGGCCGATATCCGATCCCGACGGGACGCGGCCGATATCCGATCTCGGCGGGATGCGGCCGATATCCAGTCCCGGAGGGACGCGGCCGATTTCCGACCCCGGAGGGACGCGGCCGATATCCGATCTCGGCGGGACGCGGCCGATATCCGATCCCGGAGGGACGCTGCCGATATCCGATCCCGGAGGGACGCGGCCGATATCCGATCCCGGCGGGACGCGGCCGATATCCGATCCCGGAGGGACGCGGCCGATATCCGATCCCGGAGTGACGCGGCCGATATCCGATCTCGGAGGGACGCGGCCGATATCCGATCTCGGCGGGACGCGGCCGATATCCGATCCCGGCGGGACGCGGCCGATATCCGATCTCGTCGGGATGCGGCCGATATCCAATCTCGGCGGGACGCGGCCGATATCCGATCCCAGAGGGATATGGCCGATATCCGATCCCGGAGGGATGCGGCCGATATCCGATCCCTGAGGGTCGCGGCCGATATCCGATCCCGGAGGGACGCGGCCGATATCCGATCTCGGCGGGATGCGGCCGATATCCGATCCCGGAGGGACGCGGCTGATATCCGATCTCGGCGGGACGCGGCCGATATCCGATCTCGGCGGGACGCGGCCGATATCCGATCCTGGAGGGACGTGGCCCATATCCGATCCCGGAGGGACGCGGCCGATATCCGATCCCGGAGGGACGCGGCCGATATCCGATCTCGGCGGGATGCGGCCGATATCCGATCCCGGAGCGACGCGGCCCATATCCGATCCCGGAGGGACATGGCCGATAGACGGTACCGTGTGATTGTGGTTGTAAGTCTCTGTGATTCTTAATGAGTTCACAGGCTGGATTTTTCGGCCTCGTCCACTGCAAGATGGCCACGGGAGGGACGGGGACCATGTAAACGTCCATTGGCCTCGGGTGGGAATTTCCGGTCACTGAGCAGGCACAGCCGGAGAATCCCGTCCTGGGTGAGTGCATGAATTTGTGCGTTGAATAAAATATATTGAAAACCATCCCCAATTTTAGAGCGCCTCAGGGCGCCATTCTTCCGGCTACCTGATCTCCCCCCCCCCTTTTCGGAACCCACCCCCTCTCCGCCTTGTTAGCCCCCCCCCTGGGCTAGATCCCTTGCAGTGCCAACCTGCCACCTGGGCACCCTGGCACTGACTACCGCCTTGCCACCCAGACCGGCACTTCCAGGGTGCCCGGGTGGCACTGCCAAGGTGGCAGGGTGTCACCCTGTCCTGCCCCCGACCACTCGGGTTCTCTAATGTCTTGGATGACCCCCCCCCCCCAGTGCCATTATGTCTGGCACACATATGTGCGACCTGTGCCCTGGCAAAGTCTCCCGCTCGGTCCTGGGCGCTGGGAGAATCCCGTGGACGCATAATTATACAAGCCGAATGGCTAATTTAAATATGCTGATCTGGACCCTGCCCAATGACGGCGAGATCCAGATCGCGACTCTGTTAAACCTGGCGAGGTGTTTTGAGCATCTCAAATCTCAGCAGAGGCCTCCCGCAAAATTCAATGGCCTCTTCCCAACACCAAGTGCTGTTAAATCGCACCCCTATCTGATTCGGGGTCCGTCGGCGCTTCATATCACAATGTCCAGCGTTCTGAAACCCTCACTGCCTCCGTCCATTAACTGGCTAAATTCAAATCTTTATATCTCTGAGATTTGTCAACACATGTGAATTTAGAAAATAGAATGTAATTTCTAAATTCCCGCATGGTTCCTGCATTCTCCTGCGCCTGGACAGATGGAGCTAGAGGTTAGCACTGAAAATGAAGAGTACAAATTGCAGATTGTGGCTTTAATTGCAAACAGCACCAACAATTACACAGTCCCAGCTCTGTGTGGAGTGAAGGGTTAATCTACGCTATTAGCTGCTGTACAACCTATCCTCTTTCAATCATTGGCCCTAACTACGCCTCCTTCCTAATTCAATCAGCCCACTTTGAGATAATGAAAGCGGGTGATGATTTCCCCCTGATCTGATTGCAGATGCTTTTAAACCTGGAGCTACAGGGAGCCCAGGGTGCCATTGATCAGCTTCTCTGTGGATTTAACAAGCAGTGCCACAAGCCAGGCTGGGGGGTAGCTTCTTAACAAAGTTATCCACGCTCAATTTGACAGCAAATAGCTGGTCAAAAAAAAACCTCTTCTTCCATTAGTGTCAGAGAAAGAAAGTGAGAGAGAGAGAGAGAGAGACAGACAGCGATTTAAAAGAACTGAACAAAGCACAGGAGGCGAAATAAAATAAAAACGGAAAAATCAGAAAACGGAGGGTGAAATCAGAAGAGGTAGAATTGAATAGAGAGAGAAAACAGCATTAAAGAGAGAGAGAGGACATTAAAGAGGGAGAAAATATCTTTAAAGAGAGAGCGGAAATGTTAAAGAGAGAGAATAAAATATACAGACATTAGCCAGAAAAATACAACAGATATAAAGAGAGAAAATAAAAATCCAGGGAATAAAACGGAGAGAGATGAATCAAATTGCCAGGAAGATCAAGAATAAACGATAAAGTGGGCAGCACGGCGGCGCAGTGGATAGCACTGCAGCCTCACGGCGCCGAGGTCCCAGGTTCGATCCTGGCTCTGGGTCACTGTCCGTGTGGAGTTTGCACATTCTCCCCGTGTTCGCGTGGGTTTCGCCCCCACAACCCAAAGATGTGCAGGGTAGGTGGATTGAACACGCTAAATTGCCCCTTGATTAGAAAAAATGAAATGGGCACTCTAAATGTATTTTTTAAAAAGAATAAACGATAAAGTGGGATGTAATGTAGCTGAGTAAATGACGGGAAAATATACATCAATCTGATAGAACTGGACGATAAAACGGATGAAAATAATTAAAGGGATTGGAAATAAAACGATGAGGAAGTAGTAATTGAATATGAAGTTAATAAAATTGAAAAGGAGGGAACACGAGAGAGAGGGAAGGGATTAATAAAATAAAAATGAAAATAGGGAGGGCGAGAATAAAATGGGAGGAGATCAAATATCGAAAAAACTGGGACCAGCAAAAATGAACCCGAAACTGTGAGATACATAGACAGATAGAGCGAGGAAGAGAGAGAGAGAGGGAGATATAGGTTGAGAGGCAGTAGGTTTAGAACTGAGATGAGGAGGAACTACTTCTCGCAGAGGGTGGTGAATTTGTGGAACTCGCTGCTCCATAGTGTGGTGGAATCTGAGTCGTTAAATGGTTTCAAGAAGGAGATATATTTCTGAATTTAAAAATGTGTTAAAGGGATATGGGGAAGAGGCAGGGAGGTGGATTTGAGAGCAGGAAGAGATGAGCCATGATCTGATTGAATAGCGGAGAAGGCTCGAGGGGCTGAATTGTCGACTCTGCTCCTAATTCCTCTGTTCTCCTATGAGAAGGAGGTGGACGGAGAGGGGGAGAGAGAGGGATAAAAAGGGAGAAATGGACAGAGACAGCAAAACAGAATAAAATAACATAGAGAGAGGGGAAGAATCACACAGGAAAAGAGGGAAAAGATAAGGGGAAACAGAGAGAGAGAGACAGAGAAACAAAGAAAGACACTGAGAGACATACACACAGAAAAGAACAAAGAGTGGGAAATGGGAAAGAATGGAAGAGGACAGAATTAGTTAAAAAGGGCAAGTTGAAATGGTACAGAAAGAAATAGAAATGGAAAGAGAGAGAGAGAGAAAAATAATCCAGGAGGACAAATGGATGAGGAGAACGAGTAAACACGGAGAAAAGGAGTAAAAAAAGAGCAAAGTAGAAAAACAAATCAACGTGGAAATGAAGTAAATTATATTTTAAAAGATCGATCCTGAATTAATTATTTCTGGCGTTTCTTTTTTATTTTAAACACATTTTTCGGAGAAATTTTCCATTTTGTCAAATAACTCAACAAACCCTGTAAACTGGTTCAGTGAAGGATCAATATTTCTCCAGGTCTGAATACAGATAAAGGCAGGACGACTCCAACACGGTTGGTCCAGCTGAATCATTATGCCCGGCGTCTCCATTTATACAAAAGAAAGGACAAGTGAGAGGAGGGGGGGAAAGGGGGGAAAGGTTTGAAAACGTGGTGCGATGCTCACGTACAGCATGTTAGAGGCAGAGTTACATAGCTCAACCAGGGAGACATTCGTGTCGAGATGCAGAGATGGCTTATTAATGGTAAAGCCTCTGAGCTGTAGCTATCTGAAAACAGTATCTCGAGATATCAAATTTTCCTTTTTCAGGGAAGGCAAAGGGGGGGGGGAATTCTCCGCCTCAGAAGTGCCGAGGCCGGGACTGAACCGGTGATGTTCTACCGCAGCAAAGTTGGCATTGTTCCCAGATCAATCCACCGGCCATTAGGGGATGGCATTGACGCCACGTGGAGTGCGACCAATTGCTTTTTAAAATAAATATTGTTATTGAATTTTCCATCTGTACACGATACAGCAGGTGTTTGAGACGGGTATTATGTACAATTTACATGTTTTTCTTCCATCGGCCCTTCCCCTCCCGTCCTTTGCTTCCCCTCCCCCTCTCCTTCCCTTTTTGTTATTTGGGCTCCATCTTAGGCCCTTTCTTCCACCGTAGATGTTATAGTCGACCTTTCGTCTTGTATTTGTTGGCGTTGCTCCTATGGCTTTGTTGGGAGGGCCCTCTGGCCCCTTCTTTGCTCTTTTCCCATGTCCCCTCTTTGATGTTTCTCTGAGTTCCTCCCTTTCTGCCCCTTAAACACATGAATAGGATGGGAATAGAGGGATACGGACCCCAGAAGAGCGGAAGATTTTAGTTTAGAAGGGCAGCATGGTCGTCGCAGGCTTGGAGGATCTGATCCTGTGCTGCACGCTTCTCTGTTATTTGTTCTTTGTTCACCCCACTTTTCCTGTCTGTGGTAGTCTGTGTTAGAAGGATTACGGTACCTGGTAATGCCGGAATACCATTGGTGGAGAATGTACTGGTTCCCATTGGTTAAGCCTGTATGTTAGCTCCGCCCTGCAAGGCGGGGTATAAGAGCCCGTGCCGCCCCAGCAGCTTCCTTCTGTACCTGCGCTGCTGGGGGAAACATGGAGCGTATTAAAGCCTTCAGTTGTCTCCAATCTCGCTTCTGGAGTTATTGATCGTGCATCACTGTCTACCCTGTGTGGTCCTGCCTGCCCCCATTGGTCCCCCTACCCACTCCCGTCCTATCCACTATTGACCTCGAACAGGTCTTGGAACAGGCTGACAAATGGCTCCACGCTTGGTGGATGCCCTCGGGGGGGTGGGGGAGTGGGGGGGGGGGGGGGTGTGATGGGAGCATTCGGAGGGGCATTCCTGTACAGGACGACACCTCTATCAATACCCATTCCGTGCTGGGCTCCCTTACACACCCCCTCACTCACTCGGCTGTGTCTATCCAGTGGGCGTGTTGCAGGTTCGGAAGGGCCAGGTCGCCCATGTTTCTTCTCCTCTGCAGTGCTGATTTGGGGATTCTTGGATTCTTCCCCCCCACGCCCCCTCCCACACACACACACACACACACACCAGGGTCATTGTCCATATTATGGAAAAAGGCCTTGGGGATGTAGATTGGTATGGATCTAAACAGGAAGCAGGACCTCGGCAGTATGCTCACCTTGACTGTCTTCACCTTCACCGCCAGAGGAAGCGGGAGTGCGTCCCTTTCTAACTCCCTCCACCAGGCTGGTCAGGTTTCACTGGTGGATCTGTGTCCAATCATGTGTTATCTGCATTCCCAGGTAGCGGAATTTGTTCTGGGCTAGTTTGAATGGGAGTCCCCCAGCTCTGTCCCTCCCCGATTCGGGTTCACCATGGTGCCTCGCTATTGCTCAGGTAGAGTTTGTAGCCTGAGAAGGTTCCGAAGGAGCTTCAGGGTGTTCTCCGGGTCTGAGATGTAGAGGGGCAGATCATCCGCAGAAACGGAGACTCTGTGCCCTCTGCCTCCTCTCTGGATTCCCTTCCAGCCTTTCATGTCTCTACACAGACAGTGGCCCAAGCCGGGAATCGAACCTGGGACCATGATGCTGAGAAGCAACAGTGCTAACCACTGTGCTAACGAGCCGCCCCTAAACTTAGAACATATAAATTTTTTAAGAGAATCAGGCCCTCTATCTCCATTTATACACAAACTGTATTCACTCATACACACCCACACCCACCCCATTCAAACACTCTCTTTCTCTCTATCCACACACTCTCTCCATTCACACTCTCTCCAATCACACACACTCTCTCCATTCACACACACTCTCTCCATTCATACACACTCTCTCCATTCATACACACTCTCTCCATTCACACACTCTCTCCATTCATACACACTCTCTCCATTCATACACACTCTCTCCATTCACACACTCTCTCCATTCATACATTCTCTCTCCATTCACACACTCTCTCTCCATTCACACACATTCTCTGGATTCACACATTCCATTCATACACACTCTCTCCATTCATACATTCTCTCTCCATTCACACACTCTCTCCATTCACACTCTCTCCAATCACACACACTCTCCATTCACACACACTCTCCATTCATACACACTCTCTCCATTCATACACACTCTCTCCATTCACACACTCTCTCCATTCATACACACACTCTCCATATTCACACACTCTCTCCATTCACACACATTCTCTCCATTCACACACACTCTCTGGATTCACACATTCCATTCATACACACTCTCTCCATTCACACACTCTCTCCATTCACACACACTCTCTCCATTCACACCCTCTCTCCATTTACACACTCTTAATTCATACACACTCTCTCCATTCATACACTCTCTCCATTCACACACACTGTCTCCATTCACACACGCGCTCTCTCTCTCTCCATGCACACACACACACACAGTCCCTATTCACACACACTCTCCATCTCTCCATTCATACACACGCTCTCCGTAATGTTCTTGTCGGATGGCCTGATTTATATTACAAGAACACTTGTAGCTAAAGCTATAAACAATTTATTAACAATAACTGTAGGTCAAATATATAGAAAACAATTGATGAATAACAGTATGATCATGCACAGCAACCTCTCTCTTCCAGCTCTCCAATCAGTCTGAGGTCACCTGGCTCTAACATTCACTTATATGCTCCTACTGGTCAGTTGGTGAATTACAACACAACCATGATATCACTACATCCCCTTTCCTTTGAAGGAATAAATTAATACATTATCATCAATACATTTACATGTGATATCATTAGCCTGTGAGTCTTACTTTTTTGTCTGTAACAGTTTTAAAACTGGTTTAACAAATATATATATATATATAACATCAAGCATTGTATGTACAAATAGTCCAAATCTACAAATTGTTCGATCAGGTTTTCTTCTAACTGTGTTTGATCTTCTCAAAGTTTGACCTTGTTGATCAGAACTTGTAGATTCGATGTTCTCCGGACATTCTCATGCTGAGGAACTGCTGAACTATCTGACACTGCGGCTGACGTTGATTCGTCATCCCTCACATTGTTGTGAAATTCTTCTCTGATTTTCATGAGCGCGCATCGATTTTCTCCCAAAACCAACCCTTCCTCTGTGTGTACATTGTAGGAATGAGGTGCTACTTCTTCAAGTAGAATGGCTTTTCTCGACCAATTGCCGGAATCTTCTACTGTCACAATAATATAGTAATATAATATTATAATAAGCTCTTATTGTCACAAGTATGAAGTTACTGTGAAAAGCCCCTAGTCGCCACATTCTGGCGCCTGTTCGGGTAAGCCAGTACAGGAATTGAACCATCGCTGCTGGCCTTGTTCTGCATCACAAACCAGCTGTTTAGCCCACTGAACTAAACCATGTCATCACTACTGAGAGGTGGTAAAGTTCGAGACGCTCTGCTTTGGTTATGCTTTCATGTTTTGCATTTCCTGCTGTACCACTGCATTCTCCTCCTTTTCCAAGTATGGAAGTGTGCTACGCAACCTTCCATTCGTGAAAAACCCCGCTGGCGATCTACCATGTGACAATGGTGATGCTCTGTAACTCAATAGTGCGAGATATGGATCAGATTGGCTTGTACACTGCTTTCTTCAACAATTGCTTGACAATATGTCCACCTTTTTCGGTTCTTCCAATGGCTTGAGGGTGCAATGGACTTGGCGTGGCGTGATTGAAATCATACGTGACTGTTGCCACTCTTTACAGCTAAAACAAGGACCGTTGCCACACACGACGACTTGCGGAACTCCGTGTCGAGCAGAAATGGACTTGGTATGCAGTATGGCACTGCTTGCTGTTATACTTGACAGTACAGCCATTCTGAGATAGCTTGAAAAATAGTCTCTGATCATTAAATAACCTTTCCCTCGTTGGTGACTCACAGCTACTTTCTGCCATGGTGCCGCAGGTAAATCAGATACTTGCATTGGCTCTCTTATTTTCTTGCAACGAAGCCGCCTGGCATGTGTCACAACAACTGACCATCCTGTCAATATTCTGGTTTATACCTGGCCAGTGAACAGAGTCACTAGCTCTCCAATACACTTCTCAATCCCCTGATGTCCTTCGTGTGTCCTCTTTAGTACATCCTTGCGAAGGGATTGAGGTATGACTATAGTGTTCAAATGAGGTACCGCTCCATTAATGTTACTGTGTTCAGGTCTTATAGTGTAGAACTCCATACATTGACCTCTGGGCCAGTGTGAGTTGATGCTCCACATCACCTCCTGAAGAGTTTGATCCTTCCTGGTTTCTTCTTGGATCTCACGTAGTTTTGTATCTGATACTGGTAGTCATGTGGAAATAAGAACAAAGAACAAAGAAAAGTACAGCACAGGAACAGGCCCTTAGGCCCTCCAGGCCCGTGCCGACCATGCTGCCTGACTAAACTACAATCTTCTACACTTCCTGGGTCCGTATCCCTCTATTCCCATCCTATTCATGTATTTGTCAAGGTGCCCCTTAAACGTCACTATCGTTCCTGCTTCCACCACCTCCTCCGGTAGCGAGTTCCAGGCACCCACTACCCTCTGCGTAAAAAACTTGCCTCGTACATCTACTCTAAACCTTGCCCCTGGTTGAGATTCTTCTTGATGATGTTAACCAAAGGACGATGATCTGTCTCTAAGTAGCCGTGGAATTTCTCAAATCCGACAACTAAACCTGGGCATTCATTTTCGATTTGAGCTTACCTCTACTCTGTTGTCATCATGGATCATGATGCATATGTGACTGGTTTCCAATTGTCAAGCTCGAGTTGCAGAAGACCATCGTTGGACGTGTCCGTTGCACTTTAATCTGCTTAGATGGGTAAACAAATGTGAGAACTGGCGTTGTGGTCAGTGAAGTTTGAGCTTCTTCCACTCTTGCTCATGTTGCTCAGTCCAAGTGAAATCCATTGTCTTGTGCTGGAGATCACGTAGACGTGTTGTTTTTGCTGACAGGTTTGGAATGAATTTCCCCATAAAATTGATCATACCCATCACTCTGAAGATGGCTTTCTTGTCCTGTGGTTTTGGCATGATGAGAATTGCTTGGATTTTATCCTCGTCACATTCAATGCCGTGCGACGAGAGCTTGCCACCCAGTAATGTGACCTCAGTTCCACCAGATTGGCACTTTTGCTTGTTGAGCTTCAACCTATTTCTCCTGACGCTCGTTAGAACTTTCAGCAACTTCGTATTGTGCTCTTCTGTGGTTGAACCCCAAACGATGATATCATCCACGTACAAACGTACATCTTCGATTCCTTATATTATGTGCTCCATGGCACGGTGGAACATTTCTGATGCTGAAATTATGCCAAACGGCATTCTCAGAAAGCAATACCGTCCAAATGGCTGTTGAAAGTGCAGTACTTTGTACTTTGTTTCTCTGGCTTTAGCTGCCAGAAACCTTGAGATGCGTCAAGTTGAGTAAAGAATTGTGCACCAGCCATCTCAGATGTGATTTCCTCACACTCTGGTATTTGGTAGTGTTCTCTTTTGACATTCTTGTTAAGATCTTTGAACATAGAACATACAGTGCAGAAGAAGGCCATTCGGCCCATCGAGTCTGTACCGACCCACTTAAGCCCTCACGTCCGCCCTATCCCCGTAACCCAATAGCCCCTCCTAAACTTTTTGGTCACTAAGGGCAATTTAGAACAACAAACAAAGAACAAAGAAATGTACAGCACAGGAACAGGCCCTTCGGCCCTCCAAGCCCATGCCGACCATGCTGCCCGACTAAACTACAATCTTCTACACTTCCTGGGTCTGTATCCCTCTATTCCCATCCTATTCATGTATTTGTCAAGATGCCCCTTAAATGTCACTATCGTCCCTGCTTCCACCACCTCCTCCGGTAGCGAGTTCCAGGCACCCACTACCCTCTGCGTAAAAAACTTGCCTCGTACATCTACTCTAAACCTTGCCCCTCTCACCTTAAACCTATGCCCCCTAGTAATTGACCCCTCTACCCTGGGGAAAAGCCTCTGACTATCCACTCTGTCTATGCCCCTCATAATTTTGTATACCTCTATCAGGTCGCCCCTCAACCTCCTTCGTTCCAGTGAGAACAAATCGAGTTTATTCAATCGCTCCTCATAGCTTATGCCCTCCATACCAGGCAACATTCTGGTAAATCTCTTCTGCACCCTCTCTAAAGCCTCCACATCCTTCTGGTAGTGTGGCGACCAGAATTGAACACTATACTCCAAGTGTGGCCTAACTAAGGTTCTATACAGCTGCAACATGACTTGCCAATTCTTATACTCAATGCCCCGGCCAATGAAGGCAAGCATGCCGTATGCCTTCTTGACTACCTTCTCCACCTGTGTTGCCCCTTTAAAAGACCTGTGGACCTGTACTCCTAGATCTCTTTGACTTTCAATACTCTTGAGGGTTCTACCATTCACTGTATATTCCCTACCTGCATTAGACCTTCCAAAATGCATTCCCTCACATTTGTCCGGATTGAACTCCATCTGCCATCTCTCCGCCCAAGTCTCCAGACAGTCTAAATCCTGCTGTATCCTCAGACAGTCCTCATCGCTATCCGCAATTCCACCAACCTTTGTGTCGTCTGCAAACTTACGAATCAGACCAGTTACATTTTCCTCCAAATCATTTATATATACTACAAAGAGCAAAGGTCCCAGCACTTATCCCTGTGGAACACCACTGGTCACAGCCCTCCAATTAGAAAAGCATCCCTCCATTGCTACTCTCTGCCTTCTATGGCCTAGCCAGTTCTGTATCCACCTTGCCAGCTCACCCCTGATCCCGTGTGACTTCACCTTTTGTACTAGTCTACCATGAGGGACCTTGTCAAAGGCCTTACTGAAGTCCATATAGACAACATCTACTGCCCTACCTGCATCAATCATCTTAGTGACCTCCTCGAAAAACTCTATCAAGTTAGTGAGACACGACCTCCCCTTCACAAAACCGTGCTGCCTCTCACTAATACGTCCATTTGCTTCCAAATGGGAGTAGATCCTGTCTCGAAGAATTCTCTCCAGTAGTTTCCCTACCACTGAATTAAGGCTCACCGGCCTGTAGTTCCCTGGATTATCCTTGCTACCCTTCTTAAACAGAGGAACAACATTGGCTATTCTCCAGTCCTCCGGGACATCCCCTGAAGACAGCGAGGATCCAAAGATTTCTGTCAAGGCCTCAGCAATTTCCTCTCCAGCCTCCTTCAGTATTCTGGGGTAGATTCCATCAGGCCCTGGGGACTTATCTACCTTAATATTTTTTAAGACACCCAACACCTCGTCTTTTTGGATCTCAATGTGACCCAGGCTATCTACACCCCCTTCTCCAGGCTCAACATCTACCAATTTCTTCTCTTTGGTGAATACTGATGCAAAGTATTCATTTAGTACCTCGCCCATTTCCTCTGGCTCCACACATAGATTCCCTTGCCTATCCTTCAGTGGGCCAACCCTTTCCCTGGCTACCCTCTTGCTTTTTATGTACGTGTAAAAAGCCTTGTGATTTTCCTTAACCCTATTTGCCAATGACATTTCGTGACCCCTTCTAGCCCTCCTGACTCCTTGCTTAAGTTCCTTCCTACTTTCCTTATATTCCACGCAGGCTTCATCTGTTCCCAGCCTTTTAGCCCTGACAAATGCCTCCTTTTTCTTTTTGACGAGGCCTACAATATCTCTCGTCATCCATGGTTCCCGAAAATTGCCGTATTTATCCTTCTTCCTCACAGGAACATGCCGGTCCTGAATTCCTTTCAACTGCCACTTGAAAGCCTCCCACATGTCAGATGTTGATTTGCCCTCAAACATCCGCCCCCAATCTATGTTCTTCAGTTCCCGCCTAATATTGTTATAATTAGCCTTCCCCCAATTGAGCACATTCATCCTAGGACCACTTTTATCCTTGTCCACCAGTACTTTAAAACTTACTGAATTGTGGTCACTGTCCCCGAAATGCTCCCCTACTGAAACATCTACCACCTGGGCAGGCTCATTCCCCAATACCAGGTCCAGTACCGCCCCTTCGCTAGTTGGACTGTCTACATATTGTTTTAAGAAGCCCTCCTGGTTGCTCCATACAAACTCCGCCCCGTCTAAGCCCCTGGCACTAAGTGAGTCCCAGTCAATATTGGGGAAGTTGAAGTCTCCCATCACCACAACCCTGTTGTTTTTACTCTTTTCCAAAATCTGTCTACCTATCTGCTCCTCTATCTCCCGCTGGCTGTTGGGAGGCCTGTAGTAAACCCCCAACATTGTGACTGCACCCTTCTTATTCCTGATCTCTACCCATATAGCCTCACTGCCCTCTGAGGTGTCCTCTCGCAGTACAGCTGTGATGTTCTCCCGAACCAGTAGCGCAACTGGTTTATCATGGCCAATCCACCTAATCTGCACATCTTTGGACTGTGGGAGGAAACCGGAGCACCCGGAGGAACCCACGCAGACACGGGGAGAACGTGCAGACTCCGTACAGACAGTGACCCAGCGTGGAATCGAACCTGGGGCCCTGGCGCTGTGACGCCACAGTGCTATCCGCTTGTGCTACTGTGCTGCCAATGGGTCCATACATTTGAGAATATTGCCATTCTTTTTCTTTACACAAAGCATGGAATCTACCCAATCGGTAGGTTCTTCTATCTTTCTAATTACTTTTAATTTTGTCATTCTGTCGAGCTCCTTTTTGAGGTGATCCCGAAGAGATGCAGGTACTCTTCTTGGTGCCTGTATCACAGGTTTAGCATCCTCTTTGAGTTGTATCTTGTAGGTGAATGGTAGTGTACCAAAACCTGTGAACACATCGCTGAATTTGTAGACAATTTGCTCAAAATCATGGCAGTACTGTCCCAAACCTGTGTGGATGCTATATATCAACTGCACTAGACCTAATTCTTCACAGGACTGATCACCTAATAAAGAATCCAAGCCCTTGGAAACAATACAGAATGGGACAGAATAAACTGTGTTCTTCACCACCACACTCAGGTCACAATCACCATGTCATTTAATGCTTGAGCCATTATAATCTCTCAGAGATATTTTGTTATTTCTTCTAATCGGCTGAATTTTTAGATTTTTTCAATCAGTCATGCTGATTAAGTTGGCTTTGGCACCAGTGTCTAACTTCAATTGGACCACTGTACCGTTCACTTCAAGTGATAGCAGCCATTTGTCCTCATCGACCACAGTGGGCAGCACGGTAGCATTGTGGATAACATAATTGCTTCACAGCTCCAGGGTCCCAGGTTCGATTCCGGCTTGGGTCACTGTCTGTGCGGAGTCTGCACATCCTCCCCGTGTGCGCGTTGGTTTCCTCCGGGTGCTCCGGTTTCCTCCCACAGTCCAAAGATGTGCAGGTTAGGTGGATTGGCCATGATAAATTGCCCTTAGTGTCCAAAATTGCCCCTAGTGTTGGGTGGGGGGGATGCTGGGTTATGGGGACAGGGTGGAGGTGTTGACCTTGGGTAGGGTGCTCTTTCCAAGAGCCGGTGCAGACTCGACGGGCCGAATGGCCTCCTTCTGCACTGTAAATTCTATGATAATCTATGATAATCCATGATTTATTTTAAATGGAGTATCAGTTTGCATTTTTTTAAGTGCAGGAGAATTTTTTGATGTTTCCCAAAAAATTATTCTCCTCTGTTACTCCAACAAAGAATGATGTTTCGTCACTGGAGATTGTGTGTGAATGGAGAGAGAGAATGTGTGTGAATGGAGAGAGAGAATGTGTGTGAATGGAGAGAGAGAATGTGGAGAACTGGAGATTCCATTGTGGTGACTGTTCTGGGATTGAGCTTAGAGTAACAATTGGATTGGATTGGATTTCTTTATTGTCACGTGTACCGAGGTACAGTGAAAAGTATTTTTCTGCGAGCAGCTCAACAGATCATTAAGTACATGAGAAGAAAAGGGAATAAAAGAAAATACATAATAGGGCAACACAAGGTAACGAGTATAGGTTAAGTAAAAAGTGGATCTGTTTGGGCGAGCTCGCAGAGAGTCGCCTCGCTCCGGACGCCATCTTGGAAAGACATGAAACTGCTGAGCAAAGTGATTTTTTCCCTTTGCATCTGGAACAAAACTCACCAAACGCTGCCTTAATTTGTGCCTTTGACCACATCTTTCACACAGAAATACTTCATCCTGATCTTTAACCTGCTTGTTGGTGTGTGAGGAGCTGCAGAAACTTTCCTGTCTTTTTTAGGGAGTTTCCCGCCTTTTTGGTAAAAGAGCAGCAGCTGGAGTTTCCTCCTCCAAGAAGACGCCGCCATTATTGAGAAACATTTTAGAATGCTGTGCTGCCGGTTCGTGAGCCTGACAAATCTTAACCGTTTGTTCCAAAGATAGCTCCCATTCCCTGAGCAACAGCCCCCTCAGCTTATTTTCATTCACACCAAACACAATCTGGTCCCGAATCAGGGAAGATTCCATTGCAGAAAAATTAAAGATTTTAGCTTTTAACTTTAAATCAGTGATGAAATGATCTATGGAGTCTTCAGTCTTCTGTAAACATGATCTAAACACATAGTGTTCATAAGTTTAATTCTTTCTGGGGGGTGCAATGTTCATCAAATCTTAGAATTACTTCATAAAAGAGCTATGAACGATTTATTAACATTAACTGTGGGTCAAATATATACAAAACAACAGATGACTAACAGTATGAACATGCACAAGCAACCTTTCTCCCAGCTCCCTCGTCAGTCTGAGGTCACCTGACTCTAACATTCACTTATATACTAATGAGACTCCTAGTGATCAGTTGGTGAATTACAACCCAGCCATGATAACACGACAACTCCATCTCTCCATTCACGCACACTCTCCCATTCACGCACACATTCTTTCTCTCTCCATCACACACACACATTGGGCGGGATTCTCTGTTCCCCAACGCTGATTTTGTAATCGCCGATCAGGCGGAGAATCCCTTTTCAGTACGAAATCGGGGGGCGGCGCCTGTTGACGAAGGTTTCGTATGCTCCGCCCCCTCTGAAAAGGCATCATTGCAGTGCGCGGTGCACGCCGTTGGGCCTCAGCCCGTCACCTGAAGGCCCTCCCCCGATGCTCCGCCCCCGATGGCCCGAGTCCCCAACCACGTGGTTCACTTGTGGTCACAGTGGGCGGGAACCTGGCGTGGCGCCAGGCAACACTCTCTCTCTCTCCATTCACACACATTCTCTCTCTCTCCATTCACACACATTCTCTCTCTCCATTCACACACATTCTCTCCCTCTCCATTCACACACATTCTCTCTCTCCATTCACACACATTCTCTCTCTCCATTCACACACTCTCTCTCTCTCCATTCACACACATTCTCTCTCTCTCCATTCACACACATTCTCTCTCTCCATTCACACACATTCTCTCTCTCCATTCACACACATTCTCTCTCTCCATTCACACACTCTCTCTCTCTCTCCAGTCACACAAATTCTCTCTCTCCATTCACACACATGCTCTCTCTCCATTCACACACATTCTCTCTCTCCATTCACACACTCTCTCTCTCTCCATTCACACACATTCTCTCTCTCCATTCACACACATTCCCTCTCTCCACTCACACACATTCTCTCTCTCTCCATTCACACACATTCTCTCTCCATTCACACACTCTCCATTCACACACTCTCTCTCGCTCCATTCACACACATTCTCTCTCTCCATTCACACACATTCTCTCTCTCCATTCACACACATTCTCTCTCTCCATTCACACACATTCTCTCTCTCTCCATTCACACACATTCTCTCTCTCCATTCACACACTCTCTCTCTCTCCATTCACACACATTCTCTCTCTCTCCATTCACACACATTCTCTCTCTCTCCATTCACACACATTCTCTCTCTCCATTCACACACATTCTCTCTCTCCATTCGCACACTCTCTCTCTCCATTCACACACATTCTCTCTCTCTCCATTCACACACATTCTCTCTCTCCATTCACACACATTCTCTCTCTCCATTCACACATTCTCTCTCTCCATTCACACACATTCTCCCTCTCCATTCACACACATTCTCTCTCTCCATTCACACACATTCTCTCTCTCTCTCCATTCACACACTCTCTCTCTCTCCATTCACACACTCTCTCTCCATTCACACACATTCTCTCTCTCTCCATTCACACACATTCTCTCTCTCTCCATTCACACACATCCTCTCTCTCCATTCACACACATTCTCTCTCTCCATTCACACACATTCTCTCTCCATTCACACACATTCTCTCTCTCTCCATTCACACACATTCTCTCTCTCTCCATTCACACACATTCTCTCTCTCTCTCCATTCACACACTCTCTCTCTCTCCATTCACACACATTCTCTCTCTCTCCATTCACACACATTCTCTCTCTCCATTCACACACATTCTCTCTCTTCATTCACACACTCTCTCTCTCTCCATTCACACACATTCTCTCTCTCTCCATTCACACACATTCTCTCTCTCCATTCACACACATTCTCTCTCTCCATTCACACACATTCTCTCTCTCCATTCACACACATTCTCTCTCTTCATTCACACACTCTCTCTCTCTCCATTCACACACATTCTCTCTCTCTCCATTCACACACATTCTCTCTCCATTCACACACATTCTCTCTCTCTCCATTCACACACATTCTCTCTCCATTCACACACATTCTCTCTCTCCATTCACACACATTCTCTCTCTCTCTCCATTCACACACATTCTCTCTCTCTCCATTCACACACATTCTCTCTCTCCATTCACACACATTCTCTCTCTCCATTCACACACATTCTCTCTCCATTCACACACATTCTCTCTCTCTCCATTCACACACATTCTCTCTCCATTCACACACATTCTCTCTCTCCATTCACACACATTCTCTCTCTCTCTCCATTCACACACATTCTCTCTCTCCATTCACACACACTCTCTCTCTCTCCATTCACACACATTCTCTCTCTCCATTCACACACTCTCTCTCTCTCCATTCACACACATTCTCTCTCTCCATTCACACACATTCCCTCTCTCTCCATTCACACACATTCTCTCTCTCCATTCACACACATTCTCTCTCTCCATTCACACACTCTCTCTCTCTCTCCATTCACACACATTCTCTCTCTCCATTCACACACATTCTCTCTCTCTCCATTCACACACATTCTCTCTCTCCATTCACACACATTCTCTCTCTCCATTCACACACATTCTCTCTCCATTCACACACATTCTCTCTCTCCATTCACACACTTTCTCTCTCTCCATTCACACACATTCTCTCTCTCTCCATTCACACACATTCTCTCTCTCCATTCACACACATTCTCTCTCCATTCACACACACGCTCTCTCTCCATTCACACACATTCTCTCTCTCCATTCACACATATTCTCTCTCTCTCTCTCCATTCACACACATTCTCTCTCTCCATTCACACACTCTCTCTCTCTCCATTCACACACATTCTCTCTCTCTCTCCATTCACACACATTCTCTCTCTCCAGTCACACACATTCTCTCTCTCCATTCACACACTCTCTCTCTCTCCATTCACACACACTCTCTCTCTCCATTCACACACATTCTCTCTCTCCATTCACACACATTCTCTCTCTCCATTCACACACTCTCTCTCTCTCCATTCACATACATTCTCTCTCTCCATTCACACACATTCTCTCTCTCTCCATTCACACACATTCTCTCTCTCCATTCACACACTCTCTCTCTCTCCATTCACACACATTCTCTCTCTCCATTCACACACATTCTCTCTCATTCAAACACATTCTCTCTCTCTCCATTCACACACTCTCTCTCTCTCCATTCACACACATTCTCTCTCTCCATTCACACACATTCTCTCTCTCCATTCACACACATTCTCTCTCTCTCCATTCACACACATTCTCTCTCTCTCCATTCACACACATTCTCTCTCTCCATTCACACACATTCTCTCTCATTCAAACATTCTCTCTCTCTCCATTCACACACTCTCTCTCTCTCCATTCACACACATTCTCTCTCTCCATTCACACACATTCACTCTCTCTCCATTCACACACATTCTCTCCATTCACACACATTCTCTCTCTCTCCATTCACACACATCCTCTCTCTCCAGTCACACACATTCTCTCTCTCCATTCACACACTCTCTCTCTCTCCATTCACACACATTCTCTCTCTCCATTCACACACATTCTCTCTCTCCATTCAAACACATTCTCCCTCTCTCCATTCACACACATTCTCTCTCTCCATTCACACACATTCTCTCTCTCCATTCACACACATTCTCTGTCTCCATTCAAACAAACATGTCTCTCTCCAGTGACAGAGGGTTGCACAGTAGCACAGTGGTTAGCACTGTTGCTTCACAGCGCCAGAGACCCGTGTTTGATTCCCGGGTTGGCTCATTGTCTGTGCGGAGTCTGCACGCTCTCCCCGTGTCTGCGTGGGTTTCCTCCGGGTGCTCCGGTTTCCTCCCACGAGTCCCGAAAGAAGTGCTGTTAGGTAATTTGGACATTTTGAATTCTCCCTCCGTGTACCCGAACAGGCGCCGGAATGTGACGACTGGGGGATTTTCACAGTAACTTCATTGCAGTGTTAATGACAAAATATTAATTTCTTTACCCGTCAGTCTGGCCTCAATAAAAGTCGAGATGGATTTGCAGGTATAGCATTAGTTATTTTATTTGACTTGCAAGTCTGACTCATTTCACACAGGTACAGAACACATCCTGCTTTCTGCACCCCCGGAATCGAGTGAATCTGTAGAACAAAGAAATCTCTACTGATACATTCAAATGGCATCAAGTTTCACATACACGATTCCCATAGGTCATCCTATACCCCTCCAGACCTGGCCATATATCCTAATTGGCTCACTTCCCATCCCTTCCTCTGGCCCCCTATTACCCAGCATCCTTTTCTCCTCCGTAGCTGGACACCCCTCCCCCTTGCTTTGCCATGCGTTCTGAAATCCTTTGTCTGTGAACTAATAAAATCAGACCGGCTTATCTACATTACAGTAACTAATATCTCTAAAGCAAATAGTTTATATCACATTCGTCATTAATGTAAGTCTACTTGTGATAATAATAAAGATTGTTATTCTTATTATTATTCTCGCTCTCTCCATCACATACATTCTCTTTCTATTCACACATAGACAATCTCTCTCACCATTCTCACACATCAATCAGGCAGAAGGTGCAGAAGTCTGAAGACCCGCACATCCAGACATAGGAACAATTTCTTCCCGCAGCTACTGGACTCCTCAACGACCCCCCCTCGGACTGATCTTTTCCCTGTAAGGACACTATTCACGACGCCCTGTGCTGCTCTTGCTCATGTATTTGCTTTGTTTGGCCCCTTGTTCCGCACTGTAACCAATCACTGTTGTCGATGTACCGTTTGTCAATGTTCTCTGTTGATTATTCTTTTGTCTACTATGTATGTACGTACTGTGTACATTCCCTCGGCTGCAGAAAAATACTTTTCACTGTACTTCGGTATGTGTGACAATAAATCAAATCAAATCAATCAATCATCTCTCCCCATTCACACACTCTGTCTCCATTCATACACTTTCTCTCTCCATTCAAACACAAACGGATTGAGAGCCGTGGGGCGAGATTCTCCGTTTCCCGAAGGCGATTTCATATCGGCGATCGGGCAGGGAATCCATTTTTACGACCGAATCGGGGGCGGTGCCTGTTTTACGCAGGTTGCGCATGCTCCGCCCCCTCCAAAATGGCGTCATTGCGGCATGCACCACACGCTGTTAGGACGGCCGCAGGACGTCACCTAAAGACCCTCCCCCGATGCGCCATCCCCGATGGGCCAAGTTCCTGACCGCGCGGTTGCTGTGTGGGCTCAGCAGTCAGGTACCTGGCGTGGCGGCTGTGGACTGTCTCCAGGGCCGCCACAGTCGGGGGGGGGGGGGAGCCGTACTGCTGGCCGGGGGTGGAGGGGCTTCTGCGAGGGCCGGGGGGGACTGGTGGGGGGTGGCCAGGGGGTGTCGAGGGGGGCACTATCTGACAGGTCGGGTCCGCGCGTGGCCGGCGTCAGATTGTGTGGCGCGACTGCTGCAGGCCGACACCGTGCGCACGCGCAGCAAGGTCCTCGGGCCGTTCATTCCAGGGAGGCCAGGCATTTTGCGTGGCCCGGCTGCTAGCCCCCCCCCCCCCCACAGGTTGGAGGGTCGTTGCTGGGGTGGCGCCGTAAAACACCACGGATCCTCCGGACATAGCCTCAAAATCGGAGAGTCCAGCCTGAGATTTTTTCCCCGTGTTGTTTGAGTGGGAATAAAGATGGCAGCTAAGGCTGTCGTATCCACTGTATTGATTAACGCTGTTTAAGGGGTAATTGTCAGCTATTTTCTTGTGTGATGTTAAAGATAATTTAATGCTGTGTCAGTAATAAAGTTTGCTTTAATCTACCATCGCCTTATTTTTGTGTGCAATCACTGCTGGGGCGAGGAACCCTTTCCTCACAGTCTTACACAATTACAATAAAATACTGGGGTTTCTGTCCCGTATACTAATCTCTGTTGGGGTCTGGTCCAGGATTGTAATAACTCCCCCTCTCTCTCTTTATGCTCACTGTGTGCGAACGGAGAGAGTGTGTAAATGGAGTGAGAGAATGTGAATGGAGAGAGGTAGTGTGTGAATGGAGAGTGTGTGAATGGTGAAAGAGTGTATGAAAGGAGTGAGAGAATGTGAATGGAGAGAGTATGATAATGGGGATAGAGATGGAGTGTGAATGGAGAGAATGTGTGAAAGGAAAGGGAGGGCGTGTGAATGGAGAGAGTGTGAATGGTGAAAGAGAGTGTAATTGGGGAGAGAGTATGGAGTGTGAATGGAGAGAATGTGTGAAAAGAAAGGGAGGGTGTGTGAATGGAGAGAGAGAAAGATAGTGGGTGGGGTTCTCTGCTGACCAATGGCAAAATCGCATTCGGTGATTGGGCGTAGAACCCCTTTTGACGCCCATATCGGGGGCCTCGCCTGTTTTCGGATGCTCCACCCCGTCCAAAACAGCGTCACCGGGGAGACCACTCCACGGCGTTGGGACGGCCTCAGGATGTCGCCTGAAGGCCCTCCCCCAATGCTTCACCCCAGGTGGGCCGACTTCCCGAGGGTGTGGATCACCTGTGGTCTGAGGTTTCGTCAACCTCCCGTGGCTGTTGCGGACTGTGTCCAGCGTCGCCACTGTCGGGGAGGGGGGCATTCCGCTTGCCAGGGGGCTTCGGCAGGGGCTGCAGGGACTGGTGGGGGGGGGGTGGTCCGGGGGTGGCAAGAGGGGTTACAGGGGGGGCACTATCTGGCAGACTGGGTCCACGCGCGGCTGGCTCCATGTTGTACAGATCATCGCCGTGTTGCTATCTTTTAATGGCTATAAATATGGCGGTTAATAAGGTCGCCTTTCTTAATCTTAATTATAAATATGCTTTGCAGAGTCGCCAGGTATCTCTTGATACTGCCACAAGGTTCAACCGAATATCGATCAAAGAGTCAACACACCAGTTAGTTAGTTCAAAGTCAAGGGTACTTTATTTACACACAGTATGATTTACTCATGCACAATAACACTACAGGTTAAACTATCTCTATCACTAACACCTGTACTTAACTTCGGGTGCCCGCTTAGGTCAGAGGAACAGTGTTTGGATCTGAGGCTGTTAGGTTTGAAGGGGTAGCCGGAGTGTAGCTATGGTCATCCGTCTGGTAGCGAGCGTTGAACTTGAACTTGCTTCTGGTGGTGCTGGTGGAAGGGTCTCTCCAGTTGGGAGCCGAATCCAAGAGAGCGAACACATGGCGGGGTTCCTTCTTATACTTGGGGGGGCTTCGCCCGCTTTTAGGCGGGCCTTAAACTTGGTCCCAATTAATTGGGCAGCTTCTCGATCACTGCCATCGATCTGAGCCAATAAAGGGGTGGGTGCCTTGATGGCTGGGCATGTCCTAAGTGGCCGTTGGCCTTGCTTTGTTTGTATCTTCTTGCTGAGGTAGTGGCGCCGGAAAGCCTGGGACGGTATCGGCTACCTGAGCACTAGTCTTTTGTTTATTAGGGATGGGCCAGCAATGTGCAAATCGGTCAAGAGTTTCGGTTCCGCCTGCAGTCTGTCTTCCGAATACACATCAGGCTCTGTGCCTGCTGGTTACTTTGCATTGTCCATTTTTCCCTGTATGCTCTGCGAGTGTCCATTTATGTGCTGAAAGTGGCCATCCTAGATGGCTACACTCCCTCCTTATGATCCTCAACATGAAGCGTGAATGATCACATTACTGAATCTTCTTTGTTCTCTGCCTAAGTCGAGCACCCGCAATCAAGGATGGGTTCTATTCGACTCTGTCCTATGGATTCGAACCTTTACCTAAATTGCTTTTATTTACATCATATCATTATAAAATCCTAAGGGGCACTATAACATTCAAGCATGCATTACATTTCTTTCTTCAAACACGGAAACCTCTAACTATCTTTCTCTAAACTATATTCAGACTGTTTAGCCAATAAAAAGAATTTAGAAACAGTAAAAAACATACAATAGCAGCGTTACATTTCTCTGTAACTGGACGGTCAAGTACAGAAAATTCAAATCCTTTCTTTTATTAGAACAAATCGAAAATAATAATCGATGCACTTTATTTATTTAGCGAGAGTGGGGGATTTGCTGGAGTCCGAAAATAAGTGTGTATACTGGAGTGCGGGAAGCTTTCCTTCGCCATTTCCGAAGTCTCAGTGTCTGGATGACACTGCAGAGTATTGCTATCACTAATAGGGCTTCCACGATGTACGACAGGGAATACCATTTTATGAGGTTGTCGCACCAGGTGAGTGGCTGTTTCTGGGTGTGGTGTATGGCAGTGATGGGAGACATTCACGGCCTGTGAGGTGGGGGTTAGGGGGGGTCGCTTCCGCGCGCAACTGTAGTGATCCCACAATGATCCAAATGTAGGTCATTATGTCCGTCTTCATTTTTCTCTTGGTCTTCCTCGGTCTTCTGGTGTTTTGGATTTCCTGTAGACACAAGCATAATATCTGTTATTACCTTGTTTAATATCTCGTATGTCTGTCTGTCTCTCCTTTTATCATCAATTGCCCATTAGAATTGTCACCATATGTGACTCCCTCATTAATTGTTTTTTTTTAAACCAAATATTTTTGGGGACAAGACAACCGAAAAAGAAAATACTGTTGCAGCGCGAGCAGTCTCGCAGCCTGTGTGGTCGATGCGCTGAGTGGGCGGACAATTTCTCTGTCCAGCAGCCAATCGTTTCACCCAAGTGTTTGAGGATGTAAATAGCATGTGGGGAGAGCTTCCTAAGGGTCGCCGGAAACTTGTGGCAAAGAGCATTCTTTAAACCACATCCTAAGAAACAGTAAAAGAGTTTCGAAATAAAAGCTCCGAATGGGCCGCGGCGAGGCAAGAATGGGTGGAATCCCCGGGTAGGGCGGTGACCAGTGCCGTAGGTGCACTACCCGAGCCTAGCTGACCAGATGGGGGTCCTCAGGCAGGGCGGGGATCAGTGCCGTTACTCCACTGCCTGGGTGACCGGGCAAGAACGGAAAGAATTTGTGTTCACCGTGGATAAACTGGTTCTTATGATTGCCGTCGAATCAGAAGAGTAGTTATGACTGTATTAAGATTTGGCGTGGGGCCATGAATAAACTGCATCGTGTGTCGAACAACATACAAACATTCAACATTTGAAAAAAACAAGCTGAAACAAGAAAGCGGGCAGGCTCCATCAGAAAGAAGGACACCGTAACTCTCAATCGGTTTCTTTCTGTCGTCATCTGGATGCCTCATTGTTCGACTGTAAAAATAGTCGCAAAGGGGCTGGCCTGGTGGGAGTCAGCCTCTGAGTCATCATCTTCGCCCAGTTGCCAAACTCGTGACTGGAGTAGCTGTGCCAAGGCGGCCTGGGCCGATGTGGGGTCCATCTCATCGTTATGGATGAGTCTGTAGGAATTGTCGCGGTGCCAATGTTTGGTGTCTAGGGTGGAGGCTGTAGGGGGCAATCCATCATCATCGGGCGGTGGGTCCGGTTCAGGGGCATTTACATAAATGGTCTCGTAGGGGTCAAACATATCCTGTTCGGAGTCGCTGGGAGTGGGGCCTGGTGCAGAATTTAAATCGTGTGGCGGTTCCATGAGGTCTAACGTATCAGTGCTGTCGCCGTCACTGTCGGTGCTGGTCGAATGAAGGGAGAGGCGGAGTCGTGTCTCTGGGGGTGGAGTCGAAGTGGTGTCCGTGGATGGGCTGGACTGATTGGGGGACGGTAGGAATAGATCGTTCATGGGCGGGGCGTGTTCGTCTGCTGCTGCGAGTGAGATGTGGTGGGAGTGGTTGCTCTGTGTGCCATAAGCCTTAAGCTGGTTTATGTGAAACCATCCTGACTTGCCATTAGGATAAGTGATCTTATAAACGGAGGGGCTGACTTTGTCTGAAATTGAGTAGGGTCCTGCGAATTTGAGGGAAAGAAATGAGCTGGGGTTGTACAGGGAGAGCATGACTTGCTGTCCCACTGAAAATTCCATTGGGTGTACCGTTTTATCAAAACATGCTTTACTCTGTTTTTTCCGTGTGCCAAGCCTAACAGCTGCGGCGAGCTGGGATGCTTTAACGTTTTCCAGGATTTGTTGTACTGCTTTCTCATGGTTGAGGGCGGTGACCATGGGGCTGGCCAAATCAAGCCCTAATAAGTATTCTGTCCCCTTCATGGGTCGTCCGGTCATGAGGGTGTGGGGGGTGTATCCTGTCGAAGTGGATACCGTGTTCCTAATGAACATGAGTGTAAATGGGGAACTGTGTCCCATGTCGTATTATGCTGCTGTACCATTTTCCTAAGGGTTGCTTTGAGGGTTCGATTCATGCGTTCTACAATCCCGCTGGATTGGGGGTGATAGGCTCTATGAAATTTTTGTCGCATGCCGAAATTTGTGAGGACATTTTTCATGACGTGTCCTGTGATGTGTGAGCCTTGGCCTGACTCGATACTACGGGGGAGTCCCCATCTTGTGAAAATTTGCTGTGTTAGAATCTTGGCTGTCGTTTTAGCCGTGTTAGTCCCAGATGGAAAAGCTTCCACCCATTTCGTGAAGGTGTAGATCACTACCAACACATATTTAAAACCATTTTTGCATGGGGGTAGGGGACCTAGTTAATCTATTTGTAGATTTGTCCAGGGGCCATTAACAGGGCGGGTGTGACTGAGCTGACCTTTCTTCGCATACCTGTCTGGATTGTTCTGGGCGCAAATCAAACAATTCTCAATGTAATGAGTCACATTGGATTTTAAATCGAACCACCAGCAGAGAGGTCTGAGGTGGGCAAGGGTTGACTCGATCCCTTGGTGTCCACGGTTGTCATGGAATTGGCAGATAATCTGGTTTCTACCTTGGGTGGGGACCACATAAATACCGTCTTTTAAAATGATGCCATCGTGTGCTTTGAAAGCGTTTCTGTACTTATCATTGGGGGCTGGGAAGTTACCTTTAAAAATTTCCCTGAGCTTTTCGTCTTCCTTTTGGGCTTGGGCTAAATCTTGAATATTGGTCTGTGAGACCTGGACCGCGTGTACTGGGGCACTCTCGGGGGGATTCCAAAAGTGACCGTGGCTGGAACCTGCTTTTGCTAGGGCGTCTGCCTTAACGTTACCGGGGGGGGGGTGGGGAGGAACGATGGTGGCTGCGAACCTTAACGCTACTGTATTTACGGCCTTTAGCTGTCTTGAGGATATGCTGGAGTAATGGGGCTGAGGGTAGGGGTTTTCCGTCTGCGGAAACAAAACCTCTGCATTTCCACAGGCGTAGGAACTCAGTTAAGCTGTTGCAGACATATAGGCTGTCGGAGTATATGTCGGCTGGGGTCGGGAACGAGTCGGGGTGCTGTACAATGTAGGCTACGGCTGCTAGTTCGGCTGCCTGTGAACCTAGATGTCCAGGCAATTTCAGTGAGATTTCTTCTAACGCGCGTCCCTGCGCGTCCTCTACGTAAATGCCACAACCTGTGATTCTTTTACCATTTAAAACTGTGGAGGAGCCATCCACATAAATCCTAAGAGCTGCGTCTATGTCTGTGGGCTGGGGTCTCTGGGGTGTAATGCCTGGTTTTGGGGGAGCTGATTTGGGGACAAAGGGTCCTGAATTGTGCTTGGTGCCTGCATACTGTAAATTATCTGCGAGAAACGTGTGTGTCTTAGTCCTTTTAACCGTAATGTCCCGTCCTTGTAGGAGTAGGGTCCATCGTGCTGCGCGAATTTGGCTGACTGTGCCGTCCTTTAGTCTACCATCTAACAAAGAACAAAGAACAAAGAAATGTACAGCACAGGAACAGGCCCTTCGGCCCTCCAAGCCCGCGCCGACCATACTGCCCGACTAAACTACAATCTTCTACACTTCCTGGGTCCGTATCCTTCTATTCCCATCCTATTCATATATTTGTCAAGATGCCCCTTAAATGTCCCTATCGTCCCTGCTTCCACTACCTCCTCCGGTAGCGAGTTCCAGGCACCCACTACCCTCTGCGTAAAAAACTTGCCTCGTACATCTACTCTAAACCTTGCCCCTCTCACCTTAAACCTATGCCCCCTAGTAATTGACCCCTCTACCCTGGGGAAAAGCCTCTGACTATCCACTCTGTCTATGCCCCTCATAATTTTGTAGACCTCTATCAGGTCGCCCCTCAACCTCCTTCGTTCCAGAGAGAACAAACCGAGTTTATTCAATCGCTCCTCATAGCTTATGCCCTCCATACCAGGCAACATTCTGGTAAATCTCTTCTGCACCCTCTCTAAAGCCTCCACATCCTTCTGGTAGTGTGGCGACCAGAATTGAACACTATACTCCAAGTGTGGCCTAACTAAGGTTCTATACAGCTGCAACATGACTTGCCAATTCTTATACTCAATGCCCCGTCCAATGAAGGCAAGCATGCCGTATGCCTTCTTGACTACCTTCTCCACCTGTGTTGCCCCTTTCAATGACCTGTGGACCTGTACTCCTAGATCTCTTTGACTTTCAATAATCTAGTAGAAGTTGGGTTGGGTGTGCTCTGTCAAAATGGTTACGGGGTTGAGTCCTGTTATGTACACAAAGTACTGAACAGCCCAAAAACCTGCGAGCAAGTGCCTTTCACAGGCAGAAAATCCTTGCTCTACCGGATCGAGAACTCGTGAGGCGTAGGATCGTGTCTTTCCTGAAGGAGCACGGCCGAAAGGGTTCGGTCGGTGCATGCTACCTCTATTCCGTATGGGGCGGGTGCGTCTGGTACCTGTAAAGTGGGAGCTGTGCTCAGGGCACGTTTCAATGCATCCACGGCATCCATGTGCTGTGGAAGCCATTCCCATGGGGCTTGCTTTTTTAGGAGTTCGGAAAGAGGAGCTGCCTTTGTGGCAAAACCGTCTATGTGGTTCCTGCAGTAGCCAACCAGTCCTAGAAATGACCGGAGGGCTGTAACATTATGGGCAAGGGTAATTTAACAATGGAGTCAATGCGTTTCTCCTCCATCGCGCGTTTGCCATGGGTGATTACTGTGCCTAAATAAATGACCTTTTCCTGGAGAATCTGTGCCTTTTTGGGGTTAACTTTACATCCGATTTCGTGAAGGAGTCCAAATAATTCGGTGAGAAGCGAAATGTGCTCTACCTTAGTGTCCTTATGTAGGAGTAAGTCATCTACATACTGAACGAGGCATTCGGGTCGGGAAAATTTAGCTAATCCATGCCAATTGTCTGTGGAAAATGGAAGGGGAGTTGTGGAAGCCTTGTGGTAGGCACGTCCACGTGATTTGCTGTCCCTGGAAGGTGAAAGCAAATTTATATTGGCACGCTTTATCCAATGGAATGGACCAAAAGCCGTTGCTGATGTCCAAAACCGTGAAAAATTTCGACTGGAGTCCCTGTTTTAACATTGTCTCGGGACTCGTGGCCACTGTGGGAGCTGCTAATGGGGTCACTTTGTTTAGTTTCCTATAGAACTTAGAACATAGAAAAAATGGAAAGCAACGGGTCCTGACAGAATGTCTGGTCGTGCACTCAGATCCTGCGTGCACCAACCGCCGATGTGTTCGCGGACATCTTCGATCTCGCCCTACTCCATTCAGAGGTTCCACCCTGCTTCTAGCGGACCACTGTCATGACGGTGCCAAAGAAGAACCAGGCAACGTCCCAGATTGTGGAATCTGCATTTAGTTAGAAAGTGGTGGAAAGTACAATGACCATGAATCGATTGTCACAAAAACCCATCTGGGTCACTAATGTCCTTTAGGGAAGGAAATCTGCCGCCCTTACCCGGTCTGGCCTACATGTGACTCCAGACCCACAGCAATGTGGTTCACAATTAACTTCCCTCAAAAACCAGTAAGTAGCCACAGTAACTTCATTTGAAGCCTACTTGTGACAATAAGCGATTTTCATTCAGGGGAATTTCATTCTGTCTGTGGAAAGAGGCAGGGTGTGAGTGCCTCATCCCTTTTATAGTGTTTATGTCATGCCCCCTTGTGGCGATGCCACCTCTGAGTGTCCTGACTGCCCATTGGTTGTGTCCTATTCTGAGTGTTCATTGGTTGCATGTTTGCATATCATGCAGGGGCTGGTTTAGCACACTGGGCTAAATTGCTGGCTTTGAAAGCAGACCAAGACAGGCCAGCAGCACGGTTCGATTCCCGTACCAGCCTCCCCGAACAGGCGCCGGAATGTGGCGACTAGGGGCTTTTCACAGTAGCTTCATTGAAGCCTACTCGTGACAATAAGCGATTTTCATTTCATTTCTTTTCAGTTTCATTCATTCAACAACTACCGTCCGGTGGCCTTGACATCGATCATTATGAAGTGCTTCGAGACGTTGGTCATGAGACACATCAACTCCCAGAACGCCTTGATCCACTGCAATTCGCATACTGCCACAACCGGTCCACAGCAGCCGCCATCTCCCTGGCCCTACACTCATCCCTGGAGCATCTCGACAACAAGAACTCCTACATTAGACTCCTATTTATTGACTACAGCTCCGCCTTCAACTGCATATTCCCAGCCAAGCTCATATTAAAGCTCCAACACCTAGGTCTTGGCTCCTCCCTCGACTTTCTGACCCATAGATCACAATCAGTAAGAATGAACAACAACACCTCCTCCATGATAGTCCTCAATACCGGGGCCCCACGAGGCTGTTATATAGCCCCCTACTATACTCCCTGTACACACACGACTGCGTGGCAAAATTTGGCTCCAACTCCACCTACAGGTTTGCTGATGACACGACCATAGTGGGTCGGATTTCAAACAACGATGAGTCAGAGTACAGGAGGGAGATAGAGAACCTAGTGGAGTGGTGCAGCGACAACAATCTCTCTCTCAATATCAGCAAAATTAAGGAGTCGGTCATTGACTTCAGGAAGCGAAGTATCGTACACACCTCTGCCTGCATCAATGGAGAAGGTTGACAGATTCAAATTCATAGGTGTGTGTTGTGTTATGCTGCTTCGGATAACACGGGCTGCTACTTGATGCAGTCGTAACTAAAGGATGCTCCAGACTCTGAAATGAGTTCAACGTGTTTATTGAACTATTAACACAGTTCCCAAATGAGTTCGACTCTCTGCTAATCTAACTGTAGTAACTCAGTCTAACTGTAGCAGCTTGCTCTAAGCCACGTGCTGGGGTGTGATGCTGCTGATCAACCCTGTCTCACTCTCTAGATGTCTGTCTGTGGAAAGAGGCAGGGTGTGAGTGCCTCATCCCTTTTATAGTGTTTATGTCATGCCCCCTTGTGGCGATGCCACCTCTGAGTGTCGTGACTGCCCATTGGTTGTGTCCTATTCTGAGTGTTCATTGGTTGCATGTTTGCACATCATGACAGGGTGCACATCACCAACAATCTGTCCTGGTCCACCTACGTTGATGCTCCAACCAAGAAAGCTCAACAACGCCGATACTTCCTCATAGAGTCAGTTCTGAGGGAGTGCTGCACTCAGAGGGTCAGTTCTGAGGGAGTGCCGCACTGTCAGAGGGTCAGTTCTGAGGGAGTGCCGCACTGTCAGAGGGTCAGTACTGAGGGAGTGCTGCACTCAGAGGGTCAGTTCTGAGGGAGTGCCGCATTGTCAGAGGGTCAGTACTGAGGGAATGCCGCACTGTCAGAGGGTCAGTACTGAGGGAGTGCTGCACTGTCAGAGGGTCAGTACTGAGGGAGTGCTGCACTGTCAGAGGGTCAGTACTGAGGGAGTGCTGCACTCAGAGGGTCACTTCTGAGGGAGTGCCGCACTGTCAGAGGGTCAGTACTGAGGGAGTGCCGCACTGTCAGAGGGTCAGTACTGAGAGAGTGCCGCACTATCAGAGGGTCAGTACTAAGGGAGTGCAGCACAGTCAGATGGTTAGTGCTGAGGGAGTGCTGCACAGTCAGAGGGTCAGTACTGAGGGAGTGCTGCACAGTCAGAGGGTCAGTACTGAGGGAGTGCTGCACAGTCAGATGGTCAGTGCTGAGGGAGTGCTGCACAGTCAGAGGGTCAGTACTGAGGGTGTGCTGCACAGTCAGAGGGTCAGTACTGAGGGAGTGCTGCACTGTTGGAGGGTCAGTGCTGAGGGAGTGCCGCACTGTCAGAGGGTCAGTACTGAAGTAGTGCTGCACTGTCAGAGGGTCAGTGCTGAGGGAGTGCCGCACTGTCAGAGGGTCAGTACTGAAGTAGTGCTGCACAGTCAGAGGGTCAGTACTGAAGTAGTGCTGCACTGTCAGAGGGTCAGTACTGAGGGAGTGCTGCACTGTCAGAGGGTCATTATTGAGGGAGTGCCGCACTGTCAGAGGGTCAGTACTGAGGGAGTGCTGCACTGTCAGAGAGTCAGTACTGAGGGAGTGCCGCACTGTCAGAGGGTCAGTACTGAGGGAGTGCTGCACTGTCAGAGAGTCAGTACTGAGGGAGTGCCGCACTGTCAGAGGGTCAGTACTGAAGTAGTGCTGCACTGCCAGAGGTACTATATTTACCTCATGTGTTAAGCGAAGGCCCTGTCTGCTGGGTTGTGTGGGAGTGAAGATCTAAAAACGCTATTTGGTGGAAGGACAGAGGAGTTCTCTCTCAAGACCCAGATAATACTTATTCGTCAACTAACATCAGTGAAACATTGTCAAATGCTGATGTGAAAGGGGCTCACTCACAATCAGCTTCTTCTGGTGTGGCTAATGTGTGTTCCCCCTTGATAAAAGTACAGGATCTGCTGTCCCTATTGGAAGCGGGTGAAGGAATATTGTCCTGAAATCACACAGGATGACATTCACTGACGTTAACGCCCCCCGTGAGGTCATTAAACGCCCTGTGTCACTAATTCCAGCTCCTCGGCTCCAATCTCTGGGAGTTGACCATCCTGGCCGCCTGCTCCCATGTGGTCCGTGGGGTTCCTGGCACCGTGTGTTTAGCTGCCTGAACTAAGGGAATTACCTCCCTCAACCTCTTCACCTCTCGCTCTCCTTTAAGATGCTCCTTAACACGCTATCTTTGACCAAGGGTTCGATCACTGGTCCTAATGTCTCCTCTGTGGCTCAGTGTCAAATCTGGTTTTATAATGCTCCTGTCAAGCACGCTGGGATAACAAAGGACAACAAAGAACAAAGAAATGTACAGCACAGGAACAGGCCCTTCGGCCCTCCAAGCCCGTGCCGACCATGCTGCCCGACTAAACTACAATCTTCTCCCACTTCCTGGGTGCGTATCCCTCTATTCCCATCCTATTCATGTATTTGTCAAGATGCCCCTTAAACGTCACTATCGTCCCTGCTTCCACCACCTCCTCCGGTAGCGAGTTCCAGGCACCCGCTACCCTCTGTGTAAAAAACTTGCCTCGTACATCTACTCTAAACCTTGCCCCTCGCACCTTAAACCTATGCCCCCTAGTAATTGACCCCTCTACCCTGGGAAAAAGTGTCCATTCTGTCTATGCCCCTCATAATTTTGGCGACCTTTAATTTGTTCACGGGATGTGGGCTTCACTGGCCAGGCTAGAATTTATTTACCATCCTAATTGTCCTTGAGGAGGTGGTGGAGAGCCGCCTTCTTGAACTGCCATAGTCCATTTCATTGTTTTGAAGGTAAGATATAAATATACATGGATCAGTGCTGGGACCCCAACTGTTTACAATTTATATAAATGACTTGGAACAAGGGATAGAAGGGGCAGTTGCCAAATTCGATGATGACACAAAGCCAGGTAGGAAAGTAAGTTGCGAAGAACCACAGAATTCTTACAGTGCAGAAGGAGGCCATCAAGTCTGCTCCCACCCTCTGAAAGAGCACTCTACCTCGGCCCACTCCCCCGTCCCATTCACTGCTGCCTAACCTGGACACTAAGGGCAATTTATCATGGCCAATGCACCTCACCTGCACATCTTTGGACTGTGGGAGAAAGCGGAGCACCCGGAGGAAACCCACGCACACACGGGGAGGAAGTGCAAGAATGGTGGCGCAGGTTTGAGGGGCTGAATGGCCGCTCCTTGTTGTTGAAGTCTTTCCTTCTATTCTTTCAGACCCGTGAGTCTCAGAATATTCTTGTTAAGGTCTTGTAAACTCTTTTTTCCACTTTGTTGGTTATTTTTCGTCAGTGTTTATTTTCCTGTGAGAGGGAGAGTAGAGTTATTCCCCACACTTTCACTTTTACTTTCTCTCTCTGTCTCTCTGTCTCTCTGTGATCCTCTTATTGTGCTACTTCTTTTGAATGTGACTCTCCCCCTGCTGTGCCCACCACACTCGCCCAGCGCACCTCCCCTTTGTCCAGCCCCCTCATAAATGTCAATGAGCCCCCGTTAAAAACCATTTAGGAAACCAATGAATTTTAAAACACGGGGACAGAGCATCGAGAGGGGATCAATGACGGGGATTAACAGGAGCAACTCAAAGAACTTTCACTTTGTGGGGGAGGCCCGCAGTCTGGACTGAGCAAGAGGGGGCCAGGAATGTGAGAGACAGGGAGGAGAGAAGAAAACTCAAAAGATTTTTTACGAAATTTAGAGTACCCAATTCTTTTTTTTTCCAATTAAGGGGCAATTTAGCGTGGCCAGTCCACCTACGCTGCACATCTTTGGGTTGTGGGGGTGAAACCCACGCAGACACAGGGAGAAAGTGCAAACTCCACACTGACAGTGTCCGGGCCTGGGATCGAACCCGGGTCCCGGGTCCTTGGCGCCGTGAGGCAGCAGTGCTAACCACTGCGCCACCGTGCTGCCCTGGAAAAGTTAAAGAGAAGGCGAAAAAGGGGAGGGGGGAGAAGAGAAATCAAATTAAAATAAATTGGGAATGAGAAATGGGTAAAGGAGGTGCGCTGGTGGAGGATGAATGGGGATGAGTTTCAGTCTGTGTTTGACCTCGAGCAGCTGTCCAGATGCTCAGAGCTCTCCCCCTGAAAGTCTGAAAGCTGCAAACAAGGATTTTTTTTGTAAAAGTATAAACAAGTTAATTCGATAAACCAACTGGACTTGGCTGAAAGGCAGCGGGTGAGTGAAAAGGCACCCAACTGTCATCTCACCGTAGCTACAAAAAAAAAGAGGTTAATTTGATTATCGTTTAAGAGCCACATTTCTACCCCCCCGCCCCCATCTGCCACGCGAGCTGACAGCGCTTTCGTTACAGACCATGTCTGGGAATTCAATTGATGCAGATCAGAGTGCAGCTCAACTGACTCCGAGCTCACTGCCCATTTCCTGCCCTGGGGCGTGGGCAGCCCGTTGAAGGAGCTTCCTCCATCGGTTCCTCGACAACAAGGAGGACGTTGCATTCATATGGCGCCTTTCAGTGTCTCAGACTGTCTCAAGACGCCTCACACCGCCCGTGAAGTACGTTTTGAGGTGTAATCACCTGTCGTAACCTGGGTGACGCACCCGCCAAATTGCACACAGCAAGATCCCACACACGGTAATTCGATACGGCAGGATTATCCGTTTGTGTGATCTTCGCTAAGGGATAAGTATTGGCCTCGAGGCTCTGGGCTGGACTCAGCTGCTTTCATTTCATGTACAGTAAGAAGTCTTACAACACAAGCAGCATGGTAGCACAGTGGTTAGCACTGCGGCTTCACAACGCCAGGGTCCCAGGTTCGATTCCGGCTTGGGTCACTGTCTGTGCGGAGTCTGCACATCCTCCCCGTGTGTGTGTGGGTTTCCTCCGGGTGCTCCGGTTTCCTCCCACAGTCCAAAGACGTGCCGGTTAGGTGGATTGGCCGCGCTAAATTGCCCTTAGTGACCAAAAAAGGTGCGGAGGGGTTATTGGGTTACGGGGATAGGGTGGAAGTGAGGGCTTAAGTGGGTCGGTGCAGACTCGTTGGGCCGAATGGCCTCCTCCTGCACTGTACGTTCTATGTTCAAACTCACCTGAGGAAGGAGCAGCGCTCCGAAAGCTGGTGAATCGAAACAAACCTGTTGGACTTTAACCTGGTGTTGTAAGACTTCGTACTGTGCTCACCCAGTCCAACGTCAGCATCTCCACATTTTAATTTGACGTAATGGCTGTGGGATCTTTCACACTTGCCTGAGAGGACACACGTTTACTCAAATGTGTTTTTCAGCTATTTGGGTGGTTTTTATAAGCGGACAGCACCTAGGAATTGTTTTCACACAGCTACACACAGGCGATAGTTTATAGAAGTTAACTCCTGCTCTGGTGGCGCAGTGGTTAGCACTGCAGCCTCATGGTGCCGAGGTCCCAGGTTCGGTCCCGGCTCTGGGTCACTGTCCGTGTAGAGTTTACACATTCTCCCCGTGTCCGCGTGGGTTTCGCCCCCACAATCCAAAGATGTGCAGGGTAGGTGGATTGGCCACACTAAATTGCCCCTTAATTGGAAAAAATTAATTGGGTACACTAAACATTAAAAAAAAAACTCCTGCTCGCTCCGCGCAGGGACTGAGAGGTTTTTTTTTCATCTTTTAGGGGATGTTTATTACCCATCACTAATTACCCATGAGAAGGTGGGAGTCAGATGCCTCGAAAGGCCTTGCACTCCATGTGGTGTAAGTTCACCCACAGTGCTCTTGCATTCTGACCCGGTGACAGTGAAGGAGGGCTGATATATTTCCAAATCAGGATGGGGAGTGGTCTGGAGAGGAATGTGCAGGCGGTGGTCTTCCCAGGTGTCTGCTGCCCTGTTCCTTATAGATGGTCGTTAGCCATGGGATTGGAAGGTGATTTGTGGCTGCCTGGCTTAGAGGGAACATTGCAACTGGGATCTCGGTTCAACATCTTATCCAACAGATAACAAACTGCGACAGTGCAGCACTCCCTCAGTACTGACCCTCTGACAGTGCAGCACTCCCTCAGTACTGACCCTCTGATAGAGCAGCACTCCCTCAGTACTGACCCTCTGACAGTGCGGCACTCCCTCAGTACTGACCCTCTGATAGGGCAGAACTCCCTCAGTACTGACCCTCTGACAGAGCAGCACTCCCTCAGTACTGACCCTCTGACAGTGCAGCACTCCCTCAGTACTGACCCTCTGATAGAGCAGCACTCCCTCAGTACTGACCCTCTGACAGTGCGGCACTCCCTCAATACTGACCCTCTGATAGGGCAGAACTCCCTCAGTAATGACCCTCTGACAGTGCTGCACTCCCTCAGTACTGACCCTCTGACAGTGCGGCACTCCCTCAGTACTGACCCTCTGACAGTGCGGCACTCCCTCAGTACTGACCCTCTGATAGGGCAGAACTCCCTCAGTAATGACCCTCTGACAGTGCTGCACTCCCTCAGTACTGACCCTCTGACAGTGCGGCACTCCCTCAGTACTGACCCTCTGACAGTGCGGCACTCCCTCAGTACTGACCCTCTGATAGGGCAGAACTCCCTCAGTAATGACCCTCTGACAGTGCTGCACTCCCTCAGTACTGACCCTCTGACAGTGCGGCACTCCCTCAGTACTGACCCTCTGACAGTGCGGCACTCCCTCAGTACTGACCCTCTGATAGGGCAGCACTCCCTCAGTACTGACCCTCTGACAGTGCGGCACTCCCTCAGTACTGACCCTCTGACAGCGCGGCGCTCCCTCAGTACTGACCCTCTGACAGGGCGGCACTCCCTCAGTACTGACCCTCTGACAGTGCGGCACTCCCTCTGTACTGAACCTCTGACAGTGCGGCACTCCCTCAGTACTGACCCTCTGACAGTGCAGCGATCCCACAGTACTGACCCTCTGACAGTCAGCACTCCCTCAGTGACTGTAATTTCAGTGACTGTAATCTCACTGATTGTAATCTCAGTTACTGTGATCTCAGTGATTGTATTCTCAGTATCTGTAATTTCAGCGACTGTAATCTCACTGACTGTATTCTCAGTGACTGTAATCTCAGTGCCTGTATTCTTGGTGACTGGAGTCTCAGCGACGGCAATATCAGAGACTGTATTCTCAGTGGCTGTAATCTCAGTGGCGGTAATCTCAATGTCTGAAATCACAGTGTCTGTAATCTCAGTGCCTGTAATCTCAGTGACTATTCTCAGTGTCTGTAATCTCAATGATAGTAATCACAGAATCTGCATTCTCAGTGACTGTAATTTCAGTGACTGTATTCTTAGTATCTGTAATTTCAGTGACTGTATTCTCAGTGACTGCAGTCTCAGTGACGGCAATATCAGGGACTGTAATGTCAGTGACTGTAATGTCAGTGACTGTAATCTCAGTGACTGTCAACTCACTGACTGTAATCTCAGTGACTGAAATCTCAGTGCCTGTAATGTCAGTGACTGTAATCTCAGTGACTGTAATCTCAGTGACTGTAATCGCAGAGTCTGCAATCTCAGTGACTGTCATCTCAGTGACTGTAATCTCAGTGACTGTCATCTGAGTGTCTGTAATCTCAGTGTCTGTAATCTCAGTGACTGTAATCTCAGTGACTTTAATCTCAGTGTCTGTAATCTCAGTGACTGTAATCTCATTGACTGTAATCTCAGTGACTGTAATCTCAGTGACTTTAATCTCAATGACTGCAATCTCAGTGACTGTATTCTGAGTGACTGTATTTTCAGTGACTGTAATCTCAGTGTTTGTATCTCAGTGACTGCAATCTCAGTGGTTGTAATATACGTGTCTGTAATTTCAGCGACTAATCTCAGTGATTGTAATCTCAGTGTCTGTAATCTCAGTGACTGTTATCTCAGTGCCTGTAATATCAGTGTCTGTAACTTCAGTGACTAATCACAGTATCTGTATTCTCAGTGACTGTAATCTCAGTGTCTGTAATCTCAGTGACTGTTATCTCAGTGACTGTAATCTCAGTGACTGTATTCTGAGAGACTGTATTCTCAGTGACTGTATTCTCAGTGACTGTAAACTCTGCGACTTTAATCTCAGTGACTGTATTCTCAGTGACTGTATTCTGAATGACTGTATTTACAATGATTGTAATCAGAGTGACTGGAGTCCCAATGACTGTAATGTCGGGCTGTAATCTTAGTGACAGTAATGTCAGTGACTGTATTCTCAGTGACTGTAATCTCAATGTCTGTAATATCAGTGAAGGGAGTCTCAATGACATAATCTCAGTGTCAGCAATCTCAGTGACTGTAATCTCAGTGACTGTGATCTGTGACTGTAATCTCAGCGACTAATCTGTGACTGTAATCTCAGTGGCTGTAATCTCAGTGTCTGTAATTTCAGTGTCTGTAATCTCAGTGACTGTAATCTCAGTGACTGTGATCTGTGACTGTAATATCAGCGACTAATCTGTGACTGTAATATCAGTGGCTGTAATCTCAGTGTCTGTAATTTCAGTGTCTGTAATCTCAGTGACTGTAATCATAATGACTGTAATCTCAGAAACTGTATTCTGAGTGACTGGAGTCTCAGTGACAGCAATATCAGAGACTGTAATCTCAGTGAATGTAATCTCAGTGACTGTAATCTCAGTGACTGAAATCTCCGTGACTGTAATCCCAGTGACTGCAATCTCAGTGACTGTCATCTCAGTGAATGTATTCTCAGTGTCTGTAATGTCAGTGACTGTAATATCAGTGAATGTAATCTCAGTGATTTTATTCTCAGTGTCTATAATCTCAGTGACTGTATTCTCAGTATCTGTAACATCAGCGGCTGTCATCTCAGTGACTGTAATGTCAATAACTGTAATCTGAGAGACTGTAATCTTACTGTTTGTAGTCTCAGTTGCTGTAATCTCAGTCTATGTAATCTCAACGACCAATCTCAGTGACTGTATTCTCTGCCACTGTAATCTCAGTCCCTGTAATCTCAGTGATGGTATTCTCCGCGACTGTTGTATCAGTGACTGTAATCTCAGTGACTGTAATCTCAGTGACTGTATTCTCAGAGACTGGAGACTCAGTGATAGTAATCTCAGTGTCTGTAATCTCAGTGACTGTATTCTCAGTGACTGTCATGGCAGTGGCTGTAATCTCAGTGTCTGTAATCTCAGTGTCTGTCATCTCAGTATCTGTAATCTCAACGACTAATCACAGTCACAGTAATCTCGGTGACTGTAATCTCAGTATCGGTAATCTCAGTGCCTAATATCAGTGACTGTAATCACAGTAAGTGTATTCTCAGTGACTGTAATCTCAGTGACTGTAATCTCAGTGTCTGTAATCACAGTGTCTGTAATGTCAGTAACTGTAATCTCAGTGACTGTAATCTCAGTGACTGTAATCTCAGTGACTGTATTCTTATTGACTGTAATCTCAGTGACTGTAATCTCAATATCTGTAATCTCAGTCACTAATATCATGGACTGTAATCACAGTATTTGGATTCTCATTGACTGTAATCTCAGTGAATGTAATCTCAGTGTCTGTAATCTCAGTGTCTGTAATCTCAGCGACTATAATATCATTGTCTGTAATCTCAGTGAGCCTAATCTCAGTGACTGTAATCTCAGTGACTGTAATCCCAGTGACTGTAATCTCAGTGTCTGTAACATCAGTGACTGTAATCTCAGTGACTGTAATGTCAATGACTGTAATCTCAGCGACTGTAATCTCAGTGACTGTAATCTCAGTGACTGTATTCTCATTGACTGTAATCTCAGTGACTGTAATCTCAGTATCTGTAATCTCAGCGACTAATATTAGTGACGGTAATCACATTATTTGTATTCTCAGTGACTGCAATCTCAGTGACTGTAATCTCAGTGACTGTGTTCTCACTGATTGTAGCCTCAGTGACTGTAATCTCAGTGACTGTAATCTCAGTGACTGTAATCCCAGTGACTGTAATCTCTGTGAGAGTATTCTCAGTGTCTGTAATCTCAGTGACTGTATTCTCAGTGGCTGTAACATCAGTGGCTGTAATCTCAGTGACTGTAATGTCAATGACTGTAATGCCAGCGACTGTAATCTCAGTGACTGTAATCTCAGTGTATGTCATCTGAGTGACCATATTCTCAGTGTCTGTAATCTCAGTGACTGTAATATCAGTGACTGTCATCTCAGTGTCAGTAATCTCAGTGACTTCTCAGTGACTGTATTCTCAGTGTCTGTAACATCAGTGACTGTAATCTCAGTGACTGTATCTCAGTGACTGTAATGTCAATGACTGTAATCTCAGCGACTGTAATCTCTTGTCTGTAATCTCAGTGACTGTAATATCAGCAAACAATCTGAGTGACTGTCATCTCAGTGGCTATAATCTAATTTACTGTAATCTCGTTGCCTGTAATCTTAGTGATAGTAATCCCAGTTACTGTGATCTCAGTGACTATTCTCTGCCTGTAATCTCAGTGACAGTAATATCATTATCTGCATTCTCAGTGACTGTAATTACAGTGACTGTAATCTCAGTGATTGTATTCTCTGTATCTGTAATTTCAGTGACTGCAATCTCACTGAATGTATTCACAGTGACTGTAATCTCTGTGCCTGTAATCTCAGTGACTGTAAAGTCAGTGTATGTAATCTCAACGACTAATCTCAGTCACAGTAATCTTGGTGACTGTAATCTCAGTATCAGTAATCTCAGTGTCTAATATCAGTGACTGTAATCACAGTAAGTGTATTCTCAGTGACTGTAATCTCAGTGACTGTAATCTCAGTGTGTGTAATCACAGTGTCTGTAATGTCAGTAACTGTAATCTCAGTGACTGTAATCTCAGTGACTGTATTCTTATTGACTGTAATCTCAGTGACTGTAATCTCAGTATCTGTAATCTCAGTGACTAATATCAGTGACTGTAATCACAGTATTTGGATTCTCATTGACTGTAATCTCAGTGAATATAATCTCAGTGTCTGTAATCTCAGTGTCTGTAATCTCAGCGACTACAATATCATTGTCTGTAATCTCAGTGAGCCTAATCTCAGTGACTGTAATCTCAGTGACTGTAATCTCAGTGACTGTATTCTCAGTGTATGTAATGTCAGTGACTGTAATATCAGTGACTGTAATCTCAGCGACTGTAAACTCAGTGTCTGTAATCTCAGTGACTGTAATCTGTGTCTGTAATGTCGGTGACTGTAATGTCAGTGACTGTAATCTCAGTGACTGTAATCTCAGTGACTGTATTCTCATTGACTGTAATCTCAGTATCTGTAATCTCAGCGACTAATATTAGTGACTGTAATCACAGTATTTGTATTCTCAGTGACTGCAATCTCAGTGACTGTAATCTCAGTGACTGTGTTCTCACTGATTGTAGCCTCAGTGACTGTAATCTCAGTGACTGTAATCTCAGTGACTGTAATCCCAGTGACTGTAATCTATGTGAGAGTATTCTCAGTGTCTGTAATCTCAGTGACTGTATTCTCAGTGGCTGTAACATCAGTGGCTGTAATCTCAGTGACTTTAATGTCAATGACTGTAATGTCAGTGACTGTAATCTCAGTGACTGTAATCTCAGTGACTGTAATCTCAGTGTATGTCATCTGAGTGACCGTATTCTCAGTGTCTGTAATCTCAGTGATTGTAATCTCAGTGACTGTCATCTCAGTGTCTGTAATCTCAGTGACTTCTCAGTGACTGTATTCTCAGTGTCTGTAACATCAGTGACTGTAATCTCAGTGACTGTAATCTCAGTGACTGTAATGTCAATGACTGTAATCTCAGCGACTGTAATCTCAGAGACTGTAATCTCTGTGACTGTAATCTCAGCGAACAATCTGAGTGACTGTCATCTCAGTGGCTGTAATCTCAGTGGCTATAATCCAATTTACTGTAATCTCAGTGCCTGTAATCTCAGTGATGGTAATCCCAGTTACTGTAATCTCAGTGACTATTCTCTGCCTGTAATCTGTGACAGTAATATCATTATCTGCATTCTCAGTGACTGTAATTACAGTGACTGTAATCTCAGTGACTGTCAATGTCAATGACTGTAATCTCAGTGACTGTAATCTCAGTGACTGTAATCTCAGTGTATGTCATCTGAGAGACCATATTCTCAGTGTCTGTAATCTCAGTGACTGTAATCTCAGTGACTGTCATCTCAGTGTCTGTAATCTCAGTGACTTCTCAGTGACTGTATTCTCAGTGTCTGTAACATCAGTGACTGTAATCTCAGTGACTGCAATCTCAGTGACTGTAATGTCAATGACTGTAATCTCAGCGACTGTAATCTCAGAGACTGTAATCTCTGTGACTGTAATCTCAGTGAACAATCTGAGTGACTGTCATCTCAGTGGCTGTAATCTCAGTGGCTATAATCTAATTTACTGTAATCTCAGTGTCTGTAATCTCAGTGATGGTAATCCCAGTTACTGTAATCTCAGTGACTATTCTCTGCCTGTAATCTGTGACAGTAATATCATTATCTGCATTCTCAGTGACTGTAATTACAGTGACTGTAATCTCACTGATTGTAATCTCAGTTACTGTAATCTCAGTGATTGTATTCTCTGTATCTGTAATTTCAGTGACTGTAATCTCACTGACTGTATTCACAGTGACTGTAATCTCTGTGCCTGTATTCTTGGTGACTGGAGTCTCAGTGACGGCAATATCAGAGACTGTATTCTCAGTGATTGTAATCACAGTGTCTGCAATTTCAGCGACTAATCTCAGTGTCTGTAATCTCAATGACTGCAATATCAGTGTCTGTATTCTGAGTGACTGTAATCACAGTGTCTGTAATCTCAGTGACTGTAATCTCAATGACTGGTATCTCAGTGACTGTTAACTCAGTGTCTGTAATCTCCGTGTCTGCAATCTCAGTGACTGTAATCTCAGTGACTGTAATGTCAATGACTGTAATCTCAGCGACTGTAATCTCAGAGACTGTAATCTCAGTGACTGTAATCTCAGCGACCAATATGAGTGACTGTCATCTCAGTGGCTGTAATCTCAGTGACTGTATTCTCATTGACTGTAATCTCAGTGGCTGTAATCTCAGTATCTGTAATCTCAGCGACTAATATTAGTGACTGTAATCACAGTATTTGTATTCTCAGTGACTGCAATCTCAGTGACTGTAATCTCAGTGACTGTGTTCTCACTGATTGTAGCCTCAGTGACTGTAATCTCAGTGACTGTAATCTCAGTGACTGTAATCCCAGTGACTGTAATCTCTGTGAGAGTATTCTCAGTGTCTGTAATCTCAGTGACTGTATTCTCAGTGGCTGTAACATCAGTGGCTGTAATCTCAGTGACTGTAATGTCAATGACTGTAATGTCAGCGACTGTAATCTCAGTGACTGTAATCTCAGTGACTGTCATCTCAGTGTATGTCATCTGAGTGACCGTATTCTCAGTGTCTGTAATCTCAGTGACTGTAATCTCAGTGACTGTCATGGCAGTGGCTGTAATCTCAGTGTTTGTAATCTCAGTGACTACAATGTCAATGACTGTATGCTGAGTGACAGTATTCTCAGTGACTGTAATCTCAGTGACTGTAATCTCAGTGTCTGTATTCTTAGTGACTGTAATCTCAGTGACTGTAATCTCAGTGTCTGTAATCTCAGTGTCTGTCATATCAGTATCTGTAATCTCAACGACTAATCACAGTCACAGTAATCTCGGTGACTGTAATCCCAGTATCGGTAATCTCAGTGCCTAATATCAGTGACTGTAATCACAGTAAGTGTATTCTCAGTGACTGTAAGATCAGTGGCTGTAATCTCAGTGTCTGTAATCACAGTGTCTGTTATGTCAGTAACTGTAATCTCAGTGACTGTAATCTCAGTGACTGTAATCTCAGTGACTGTATTCTTATTGACTGTAATCTCAGTGGCTGTAATCTCAGTATCTGTAATCTCAGCGACTAATATTAGTGACTGTAATCACAGTATTTGTATTCTCAGTGACTGCAATCTCAGTGACTGTAATCTCAGTGACTGTGTTCTCACTGATTGTAGCCTCAGTGACTGTAATCTCAGTGACTGTAATCTCAGTGACTGTAATCCCAGTGACTGTAATCTCTGTGAGAGTATTCTCAGTGTCTGTAATCTCAGTGACTGTATTCTCAGTGGCTGTAACATCAGTGGCTGTAATCTCAGTGACTGTAATGTCAATGACTGTAATGTCAGCGACTGTAATCTCAGTGACTGTAATCTCAGTGACTGTCATCTCAGTGTATGTCATCTGAGTGACCGTATTCTCAGTGTCTGTAATCTCAGTGACTGTAATCTCAGTGACTGTCATGGCAGTGGCTGTAATCTCAGTGTTTGTAATCTCAGTGACTACAATGTCAATGACTGTATGCTGAGTGACAGTATTCTCAGTGACTGTAATCTCAGTGACTGTAATCTCAGTGTCTGTATTCTTAGTGACTGTAATCTCAGTGACTGTAATCTCAGTGTCTGTAATCTCAGTGTCTGTCATCTCAGTATCTGTAATCTCAACGACTAATCACAGTCACAGTAATCTCGGTGACTGTAATCTCAGTATCGGTAATCTCAGTGCCTAATATCAGTGACTGTAATCACAGTAAGTGTATTCTCAGTGACTGTAATCTCAGTGACTGTAATCTCAGTGTCTGTAATCACAGTGTCTGTTATGTCAGTAACTGTAATCTCAGTGACTGTAATCTCAGTGACTGTAATCTCAGTGACTGTATTCTTATTGACTGTAATCTCAGTGACTGTAATCTCAATATCTGTAATCTCAGTGACTAATATCATGGACTGTAATCACAGTATTTGGATTCTCATTGACTGTAATCTCAGTGAATGTAATCTCAGTGTCTGTAATCTCAGTGTCTGTAATCTCAGCGACTATAATATCATTGTCTGTAATCTCAGTGAGCCTAATCTCAGTGACTGTAATCTCAGTGACTGTAATCCCAGTGACTGTAATCTCAGTGACTGTATTCTCAGTGTCTGTAATCTCAGTAACTGTAATCTGTGTCTGTAATGTCGGTGACTGTAATGTCAGTGACTGTAATCTCAGTGACTGTAATCTCAGTGACTGTATTCTCATTGACTGTAATCTCAGTGACTGTAATCTCAGTATCTGTAATCTCAGCGACTAATATTAGTGACTGTAATCACATTATTTGTATTCTCAGTGACTGCAATCTCAGTGACTGTAATCTCAGTGACTGTGTTCTCACTGATTGTAGCCTCAGTGACTGTAATCTCAGTGACTGTAATCTCAGTGACTGTAATCCCAGTGACTGTAATCTCTGTGAGAGTATTCTCAGTGTCTGTAATCTCAGTGACTGTATTCTCAGTGGCTGTAACATCAGTGGCTGTAATCTCAGTGACTGTAATGTCAATGACTGTAACGTCAGCGACTGTAATCTCAGTGACTGTAATCTCAGTGACTGTAATCTCAGTGTATGTCATCTGAGTGACCATATTCTCAGTGTCTGTAATCTCAGTGACTGTAATATCAGTGACTGTCATCTCAGTGTCAGTAATCTCAGTGACTTCTCAGTGACTGTATTCTCAGTGTCTGTAACATCAGTGACTGTAATCTCAGTGACTGTAATCTCAGTGACTGTAATGTCAATGACTGTAATCTCAGCGACTGTCATCTCAGTATCTGTAATCTCAACGACTAATCACAGTCACAGTAATCTCGGTGACTGTAATCTCAGTATCGGTAATCTCAGTGCCTAATATCAGTGACTGTAATCACAGTAAGTGTATTCTCAGTGACTGTAATCTCAGTGTCTGTAATCACAGTGTCTGTAATGTCAGTAACTGTAATCTCAGTGACTGTAATCTCAGTGAATGTAATCTCAGTGACTGTATTCTTATTGACTGTAATCTCAGTGACTGTAATCTCAATATCTGTAATCTCAGTGACTAATATCATGGACTGTAATCACAGTATTTGGATTCTCATTGACTGTAATCTCAGTGAATGTAATCTCAGTGTCTGTAATCTCAGTGTCTGTAATCTCAGTGTCTGTAATCTCAGCGACTATAATATCATTGTCTGTAAACTCAGTGAGCCTAATCTCAGTGACTGTAATCTCAGTGACTGTAATCTCAGTGACTGTAATCCCAGTGACTGTAATCTCAGTGACTGTATTCTCAGTGACTGTATTCTCAGTGTTTGTAATGTCAGTGACTGTAATATCAGTGACTGTAATCTCAGCGACTGTAATCTCAGTGTCTGTAATCTCAGTAACTGTAATCTGTGTCTGTAATGTCGGTGACTGTAATGTCAGTGACTGTAATCTCAGTGACTGTAATCTCAGTGACTGTAATCTCAGTGACTGTAATCTCAGTGACTGTATTCTCATTGACTGTAATCTCAGTGACTGTAATCTCAGTATCTGTAATCTCAGCGACTAATATTAGTGACTGTAATTACAGTATTTGTATTCTCAGTGACTGCAATCTCAGTGACTGTAATCTCAGTGACTGTGTTCTCACTGATTGTAGCCTCAGTGACTGTAATCTCAGTGAATGTAATCTCAGTGACTGTAATCCCAGTGACTGTAATCTCTGTGAGAGTATTCTCAGTGTCTGTAATCTCAGTGACTGTATTCTCAGTGGTTGAAACATCAGTGGCTGTAATCTCAGTGACTGTAATGTCAATGACTGTAATGTCAGCGACTGTAATCTCAGTGACTGTAATCTCAGTGACTGTAATCTCAGTGACTGTAATCTCAGCGAACAATCTGAGTGACTGTCATCTCAGTGGCTAGAATCTAATTTACTGTAATCTCGTTGCCTGTAATCTTAGTGATAGTAATCCCAGTTACTGTGATCTCAGTGACTATTCTCTGCTGTAATCTCAGTGACAATAATATCATTATCTGCATTCTCAGTGACTGTAATTACAGTGACTGTAATCTCAGTGATTGTATTCTCTGTATCTGTAATTTCAGTGACTGTAATCTCACTGAATGTATTCACAGTGACTGTAATCTCTGTGCCTGTAATCTCAGTGACTGTAAAGTCAGTGTATGTAATCTCAACGACTAATCTCAGTCACAGTAATCTCGGTGACTGTAATCTCAGTATCAGTAATCTCAGTGTCTAATATCAGTGACTGTAATCACAGTAAGTGTATTCTCATTGACTGTAATCTCAGTGACTGTAATCTCAGTGTCTGTAATCACAGTGTCTGTAATGTCAGTAACTGTAATCTCAGTGACTGTAATCTCAGTGACTGTAATTTCATTGACTGTATTCTTATTGACTGTAATCTCAGTGACTGTAATCTCAGTATCTGTAATCTCAGTGACTAATATCAGTGACTGTAATCACAGTATTTGGATTCTCATTGACTGTAATCTCAGTGAATATAATCTCAGTGTCTGTAATCTCAGTGTCTGTAATCTCAGCGACTACAATATCATTGTCTGTAATCTCAGTGAGCCTAATCTCAGTGACTGTAATCTCAGTGACTGTAATCTCAGTGACTGTATTCTCAGTGTATGTAATGTCAGTGACTGTAATATCAGTGACTGTAATCTCAGCGACTGTAAACTCAGTGTCTGTAATCTCAGTGACTGTAATCTGTGTCTGTAATGTCGGTGACTGTAATGTCAGTGACTGTAATCTCAGTGACTGTAATCTCAGTGACTGTATTCTCATTGACTGTAATCTCAGTATCTGTAATCTCAGCGACTAATATTAGTGACTGTAATCACAGTATTTGTATTCTCAGTGACTGCAATCTCAGTGACTGTAATCTCAGTGACTGTGTTCTCACTGATTGTAGCCTCAGTGACTGTAATCTCAGTGACTGTAATCTCAGTGACTGTAATCCCAGTGACTGTAATCTATGTGAGAGTATTCTCAGTGTCTGTAATCTCAGTGACTGTATTCTCAGTGGCTGTAACATCAGTGGCTGTAATCTCAGTGACTTTAATGTCAATGACTGTAATGTCAGTGACTGTAATCTCAGTGACTGTAATCTCAGTGACTGTAATCTCAGTGTATGTCATCTGAGTGACCGTATTCTCAGTGTCTGTAATCTCAGTGATTGTAATCTCAGTGACTGTCATCTCAGTGTCTGTAATCTCAGTGACTTCTCAGTGACTGTATTCTCAGTGTCTGTAACATCAGTGACTGTAATCTCAGTGACTGTAATCTCAGTGACTGTAATGTCAATGACTGTAATCTCAGCGACTGTAATCTCAGAGACTGTAATCTCTGTGACTGTAATCTCAGCGAACAATCTGAGTGACTGTCATCTCAGTGGCTGTAATCTCAGTGGCTATAATCCAATTTACTGTAATCTCAGTGCCTGTAATCTCAGTGATGGTAATCCCAGTTACTGTAATCTCAGTGACTATTCTCTGCCTGTAATCTGTGACAGTAATATCATTATCTGCATTCTCAGTGACTGTAATTACAGTGACTGTAATCTCAGTGACTGTCAATGTCAATGACTGTAATCTCAGTGACTGTAATCTCAGTGACTGTAATCTCAGTGTATGTCATCTGAGAGACCATATTCTCAGTGTCTGTAATCTCAGTGACTGTAATCTCAGTGACTGTCATCTCAGTGTCTGTAATCTCAGTGACTTCTCAGTGACTGTATTCTCAGTGTCTGTAACATCAGTGACTGTAATCTCAGTGACTGCAATCTCAGTGACTGTAATGTCAATGACTGTAATCTCAGCGACTGTAATCTCAGAGACTGTAATCTCTGTGACTGTAATCTCAGTGAACAATCTGAGTGACTGTCATCTCAGTGGCTGTAATCTCAGTGGCTATAATCTAATTTACTGTAATCTCAGTGTCTGTAATCTCAGTGATGGTAATCCCAGTTACTGTAATCTCAGTGACTATTCTCTGCCTGTAATCTGTGACAGTAATATCATTATCTGCATTCTCAGTGACTGTAATTACAGTGACTGTAATCTCACTGATTGTAATCTCAGTTACTGTAATCTCAGTGATTGTATTCTCTGTATCTGTAATTTCAGTGACTGTAATCTCACTGACTGTATTCACAGTGACTGTAATCTCTGTGCCTGTATTCTTGGTGACTGGAGTCTCAGTGACGGCAATATCAGAGACTGTATTCTCAGTGATTGTAATCACAGTGTCTGCAATTTCAGCGACTAATCTCAGTGTCTGTAATCTCAATGACTGCAATATCAGTGTCTGTATTCTGAGTGACTGTAATCACAGTGTCTGTAATCTCAGTGACTGTAATCTCAATGACTGGTATCTCAGTGACTGTTAACTCAGTGTCTGTAATCTCCGTGTCTGCAATCTCAGTGACTGTAATCTCAGTGACTGTAATGTCAATGACTGTAATCTCAGCGACTGTAATCTCAGAGACTGTAATCTCAGTGACTGTAATCTCAGCGACCAATATGAGTGACTGTCATCTCAGTGGCTGTAATCTCAGTGACTGTATTCTCATTGACTGTAATCTCAGTGGCTGTAATCTCAGTATCTGTAATCTCAGCGACTAATATTAGTGACTGTAATCACAGTATTTGTATTCTCAGTGACTGCAATCTCAGTGACTGTAATCTCAGTGACTGTGTTCTCACTGATTGTAGCCTCAGTGACTGTAATCTCAGTGACTGTAATCTCAGTGACTGTAATCCCAGTGACTGTAATCTCTGTGAGAGTATTCTCAGTGTCTGTAATCTCAGTGACTGTATTCTCAGTGGCTGTAACATCAGTGGCTGTAATCTCAGTGACTGTAATGTCAATGACTGTAATGTCAGCGACTGTAATCTCAGTGACTGTAATCTCAGTGACTGTCATCTCAGTGTATGTCATCTGAGTGACCGTATTCTCAGTGTCTGTAATCTCAGTGACTGTAATCTCAGTGACTGTCATGGCAGTGGCTGTAATCTCAGTGTTTGTAATCTCAGTGACTACAATGTCAATGACTGTATGCTGAGTGACAGTATTCTCAGTGACTGTAATCTCAGTGACTGTAATCTCAGTGTCTGTATTCTTAGTGACTGTAATCTCAGTGACTGTAATCTCAGTGTCTGTAATCTCAGTGTCTGTCATCTCAGTATCTGTAATCTCAACGACTAATCACAGTCACAGTAATCTCGGTGACTGTAATCTCAGTATCGGTAATCTCAGTGCCTAATATCAGTGACTGTAATCACAGTAAGTGTATTCTCAGTGACTGTAAGATCAGTGGCTGTAATCTCAGTGTCTGTAATCACAGTGTCTGTTATGTCAGTAACTGTAATCTCAGTGACTGTAATCTCAGTGACTGTAATCTCAGTGACTGTATTCTTATTGACTGTAATCTCAGTGGCTGTAATCTCAGTATCTGTAATCTCAGCGACTAATATTAGTGACTGTAATCACAGTATTTGTATTCTCAGTGACTGCAATCTCAGTGACTGTAATCTCAGTGACTGTGTTCTCACTGATTGTAGCCTCAGTGACTGTAATCTCAGTGACTGTAATCTCAGTGACTGTAATCCCAGTGACTGTAATCTCTGTGAGAGTATTCTCAGTGTCTGTAATCTCAGTGACTGTATTCTCAGTGGCTGTAACATCAGTGGCTGTAATCTCAGTGACTGTAATGTCAATGACTGTAATGTCAGCGACTGTAATCTCAGTGACTGTAATCTCAGTGACTGTCATCTCAGTGTATGTCATCTGAGTGACCGTATTCTCAGTGTCTGTAATCTCAGTGACTGTAATCTCAGTGACTGTCATGGCAGTGGCTGTAATCTCAGTGTTTGTAATCTCAGTGACTACAATGTCAATGACTGTATGCTGAGTGACAGTATTCTCAGTGACTGTAATCTCAGTGACTGTAATCTCAGTGTCTGTATTCTTAGTGACTGTAATCTCAGTGACTGTAATCTCAGTGTCTGTAATCTCAGTGTCTGTCATCTCAGTATCTGTAATCTCAACGACTAATCACAGTCACAGTAATCTCGGTGACTGTAATCTCAGTATCGGTAATCTCAGTGCCTAATATCAGTGACTGTAATCACAGTAAGTGTATTCTCAGTGACTGTAATCTCAGTGACTGTAATCTCAGTGTCTGTAATCACAGTGTCTGTTATGTCAGTAACTGTAATCTCAGTGACTGTAATCTCAGTGACTGTAATCTCAGTGACTGTATTCTTATTGACTGTAATCTCAGTGACTGTAATCTCAATATCTGTAATCTCAGTGACTAATATCATGGACTGTAATCACAGTATTTGGATTCTCATTGACTGTAATCTCAGTGAATGTAATCTCAGTGTCTGTAATCTCAGTGTCTGTAATCTCAGCGACTATAATATCATTGTCTGTAATCTCAGTGAGCCTAATCTCAGTGACTGTAATCTCAGTGACTGTAATCCCAGTGACTGTAATCTCAGTGACTGTATTCTCAGTGTCTGTAATCTCAGTAACTGTAATCTGTGTCTGTAATGTCGGTGACTGTAATGTCAGTGACTGTAATCTCAGTGACTGTAATCTCAGTGACTGTATTCTCATTGACTGTAATCTCAGTGACTGTAATCTCAGTATCTGTAATCTCAGCGACTAATATTAGTGACTGTAATCACATTATTTGTATTCTCAGTGACTGCAATCTCAGTGACTGTAATCTCAGTGACTGTGTTCTCACTGATTGTAGCCTCAGTGACTGTAATCTCAGTGACTGTAATCTCAGTGACTGTAATCCCAGTGACTGTAATCTCTGTGAGAGTATTCTCAGTGTCTGTAATCTCAGTGACTGTATTCTCAGTGGCTGTAACATCAGTGGCTGTAATCTCAGTGACTGTAATGTCAATGACTGTAACGTCAGCGACTGTAATCTCAGTGACTGTAATCTCAGTGACTGTAATCTCAGTGTATGTCATCTGAGTGACCATATTCTCAGTGTCTGTAATCTCAGTGACTGTAATATCAGTGACTGTCATCTCAGTGTCAGTAATCTCAGTGACTTCTCAGTGACTGTATTCTCAGTGTCTGTAACATCAGTGACTGTAATCTCAGTGACTGTAATCTCAGTGACTGTAATGTCAATGACTGTAATCTCAGCGACTGTCATCTCAGTATCTGTAATCTCAACGACTAATCACAGTCACAGTAATCTCGGTGACTGTAATCTCAGTATCGGTAATCTCAGTGCCTAATATCAGTGACTGTAATCACAGTAAGTGTATTCTCAGTGACTGTAATCTCAGTGTCTGTAATCACAGTGTCTGTAATGTCAGTAACTGTAATCTCAGTGACTGTAATCTCAGTGAATGTAATCTCAGTGACTGTATTCTTATTGACTGTAATCTCAGTGACTGTAATCTCAATATCTGTAATCTCAGTGACTAATATCATGGACTGTAATCACAGTATTTGGATTCTCATTGACTGTAATCTCAGTGAATGTAATCTCAGTGTCTGTAATCTCAGTGTCTGTAATCTCAGCGACTATAATATCATTGTCTGTAAACTCAGTGAGCCTAATCTCAGTGACTGTAATCTCAGTGACTGTAATCTCAGTGACTGTAATCCCAGTGACTGTAATCTCAGTGACTGTATTCTCAGTGACTGTATTCTCAGTGTTTGTAATGTCAGTGACTGTAATATCAGTGACTGTAATCTCAGCGACTGTAATCTCAGTGTCTGTAATCTCAGTAACTGTAATCTGTGTCTGTAATGTCGGTGACTGTAATGTCAGTGACTGTAATCTCAGTGACTGTAATCTCAGTGACTGTATTCTCATTGACTGTAATCTCAGTGACTGTAATCTCAGTATCTGTAATCTCAGCGACTAATATTAGTGACTGTAATTACAGTATTTGTATTCTCAGTGACTGCAATCTCAGTGACTGTAATCTCAGTGACTGCGTTCTCACTGATTGTAGCCTCAGTGACTGTAATCTCAGTGAATGTAATCTCAGTGACTGTAATCCCAGTGACTGTAATCTCTGTGAGAGTATTCTCAGTGTCTGTAATCTCAGTGACTGTATTCTCAGTGGTTGAAACATCAGTGGCTGTAATCTCAGTGACTGTAATGTCAATGACTGTAATGTCAGCGACTGTAATCTCAGTGACTGTAATCTCAGTGACTGTAATCTCAGTGACTGTAATCTCAGCGAACAATCTGAGTGACTGTCATCTCAGTGGCTAGAATCTAATTTACTGTAATCTCGTTGCCTGTAATCTTAGTGATAGTAATCCCAGTTACTGTGATCTCAGTGACTATTCTCTGCTGTAATCTCAGTGACAATAATATCATTATCTGCATTCTCAGTGACTGTAATTACAGTGACTGTAATCTCAGTGATTGTATTCTCTGTATCTGTAATTTCAGTGACTGTAATCTCACTGAATGTATTCACAGTGACTGTAATCTCTGTGCCTGTAATCTCAGTGACTGTAAAGTCAGTGTATGTAATCTCAACGACTAATCTCAGTCACAGTAATCTCGGTGACTGTAATCTCAGTATCAGTAATCTCAGTGTCTAATATCAGTGACTGTAATCACAGTAAGTGTATTCTCATTGACTGTAATCTCAGTGACTGTAATCTCAGTGTCTGTAATCACAGTGTCTGTAATGTCAGTAACTGTAATCTCAGTGACTGTAATCTCAGTGACTGTAATTTCATTGACTGTATTCTTATTGACTGTAATCTCAGTGACTGTAATCTCAGTATCTGTAATCTCAGTGACTAATATCAGTGACTGTAATCACAGTATTTGGATTCTCATTGACTGTAATCTCAGTGAATATAATCTCAGTGTCTGTAATCTCAGTGTCTGTAATCTCAGCGACTACAATATCATTGTCTGTAATCTCAGTGAGCCTAATCTCAGTGACTGTAATCTCAGTGACTGTAATCTCAGTGACTGTATTCTCAGTGTATGTAATGTCAGTGACTGTAATATCAGTGACTGTAATCTCAGCGACTGTAAACTCAGTGTCTGTAATCTCAGTGACTGTAATCTGTGTCTGTAATGTCGGTGACTGTAATGTCAGTGACTGTAATCTCAGTGACTGTAATCTCAGTGACTGTATTCTCATTGACTGTAATCTCAGTATCTGTAATCTCAGCGACTAATATTAGTGACTGTAATCACAGTATTTGTATTCTCAGTGACTGCAATCTCAGTGACTGTAATCTCAGTGACTGTGTTCTCACTGATTGTAGCCTCAGTGACTGTAATCTCAGTGACTGTAATCTCAGTGACTGTAATCCCAGTGACTGTAATCTATGTGAGAGTATTCTCAGTGTCTGTAATCTCAGTGACTGTATTCTCAGTGGCTGTAACATCAGTGGCTGTAATCTCAGTGACTTTAATGTCAATGACTGTAATGTCAGTGACTGTAATCTCAGTGACTGTAATCTCAGTGACTGTAATCTCAGTGTATGTCATCTGAGTGACCGTATTCTCAGTGTCTGTAATCTCAGTGATTGTAATCTCAGTGACTGTCATCTCAGTGTCTGTAATCTCAGTGACTTCTCAGTGACTGTATTCTCAGTGTCTGTAACATCAGTGACTGTAATCTCAGTGACTGTAATCTCAGTGACTGTAATGTCAATGACTGTAATCTCAGCGACTGTAATCTCAGAGACTGTAATCTCTGTGACTGTAATCTCAGCGAACAATCTGAGTGACTGTCATCTCAGTGGCTGTAATCTCAGTGGCTATAATCCAATTTACTGTAATCTCAGTGCCTGTAATCTCAGTGATGGTAATCCCAGTTACTGTAATCTCAGTGACTATTCTCTGCCTGTAATCTGTGACAGTAATATCATTATCTGCATTCTCAGTGACTGTAATTACAGTGACTGTAATCTCAGTGACTGTCAATGTCAATGACTGTAATCTCAGTGACTGTAATCTCAGTGACTGTAATCTCAGTGTATGTCATCTGAGAGACCATATTCTCAGTGTCTGTAATCTCAGTGACTGTAATCTCAGTGACTGTCATCTCAGTGTCTGTAATCTCAGTGACTTCTCAGTGACTGTATTCTCAGTGTCTGTAACATCAGTGACTGTAATCTCAGTGACTGCAATCTCAGTGACTGTAATGTCAATGACTGTAATCTCAGCGACTGTAATCTCAGAGACTGTAATCTCTGTGACTGTAATCTCAGTGAACAATCTGAGTGACTGTCATCTCAGTGGCTGTAATCTCAGTGGCTATAATCTAATTTACTGTAATCTCAGTGTCTGTAATCTCAGTGATGGTAATCCCAGTTACTGTAATCTCAGTGACTATTCTCTGCCTGTAATCTGTGACAGTAATATCATTATCTGCATTCTCAGTGACTGTAATTACAGTGACTGTAATCTCACTGATTGTAATCTCAGTTACTGTAATCTCAGTGATTGTATTCTCTGTATCTGTAATTTCAGTGACTGTAATCTCACTGACTGTATTCACAGTGACTGTAATCTCTGTGCCTGTATTCTTGGTGACTGGAGTCTCAGTGACGGCAATATCAGAGACTGTATTCTCAGTGATTGTAATCACAGTGTCTGCAATTTCAGCGACTAATCTCAGTGTCTGTAATCTCAATGACTGCAATATCAGTGTCTGTATTCTGAGTGACTGTAATCACAGTGTCTGTAATCTCAGTGACTGTAATCTCAATGACTGGTATCTCAGTGACTGTTAACTCAGTGTCTGTAATCTCCGTGTCTGCAATCTCAGTGACTGTAATCTCAGTGACTGTAATGTCAATGACTGTAATCTCAGCGACTGTAATCTCAGAGACTGTAATCTCAGTGACTGTAATCTCAGCGACCAATATGAGTGACTGTCATCTCAGTGGCTGTAATCTCAGTGACTGTATTCTCATTGACTGTAATCTCAGTGGCTGTAATCTCAGTATCTGTAATCTCAGCGACTAATATTAGTGACTGTAATCACAGTATTTGTATTCTCAGTGACTGCAATCTCAGTGACTGTAATCTCAGTGACTGTGTTCTCACTGATTGTAGCCTCAGTGACTGTAATCTCAGTGACTGTAATCTCAGTGACTGTAATCCCAGTGACTGTAATCTCTGTGAGAGTATTCTCAGTGTCTGTAATCTCAGTGACTGTATTCTCAGTGGCTGTAACATCAGTGGCTGTAATCTCAGTGACTGTAATGTCAATGACTGTAATGTCAGCGACTGTAATCTCAGTGACTGTAATCTCAGTGACTGTCATCTCAGTGTATGTCATCTGAGTGACCGTATTCTCAGTGTCTGTAATCTCAGTGACTGTAATCTCAGTGACTGTCATGGCAGTGGCTGTAATCTCAGTGTTTGTAATCTCAGTGACTACAATGTCAATGACTGTATGCTGAGTGACAGTATTCTCAGTGACTGTAATCTCAGTGACTGTAATCTCAGTGTCTGTATTCTTAGTGACTGTAATCTCAGTGACTGTAATCTCAGTGTCTGTAATCTCAGTGTCTGTCATCTCAGTATCTGTAATCTCAACGACTAATCACAGTCACAGTAATCTCGGTGACTGTAATCTCAGTATCGGTAATCTCAGTGCCTAATATCAGTGACTGTAATCACAGTAAGTGTATTCTCAGTGACTGTAAGATCAGTGGCTGTAATCTCAGTGTCTGTAATCACAGTGTCTGTTATGTCAGTAACTGTAATCTCAGTGACTGTAATCTCAGTGACTGTAATCTCAGTGACTGTATTCTTATTGACTGTAATCTCAGTGGCTGTAATCTCAGTATCTGTAATCTCAGCGACTAATATTAGTGACTGTAATCACAGTATTTGTATTCTCAGTGACTGCAATCTCAGTGACTGTAATCTCAGTGACTGTGTTCTCACTGATTGTAGCCTCAGTGACTGTAATCTCAGTGACTGTAATCTCAGTGACTGTAATCCCAGTGACTGTAATCTCTGTGAGAGTATTCTCAGTGTCTGTAATCTCAGTGACTGTATTCTCAGTGGCTGTAACATCAGTGGCTGTAATCTCAGTGACTGTAATGTCAATGACTGTAATGTCAGCGACTGTAATCTCAGTGACTGTAATCTCAGTGACTGTCATCTCAGTGTATGTCATCTGAGTGACCGTATTCTCAGTGTCTGTAATCTCAGTGACTGTAATCTCAGTGACTGTCATGGCAGTGGCTGTAATCTCAGTGTTTGTAATCTCAGTGACTACAATGTCAATGACTGTATGCTGAGTGACAGTATTCTCAGTGACTGTAATCTCAGTGACTGTAATCTCAGTGTCTGTATTCTTAGTGACTGTAATCTCAGTGACTGTAATCTCAGTGTCTGTAATCTCAGTGTCTGTCATCTCAGTATCTGTAATCTCAACGACTAATCACAGTCACAGTAATCTCGGTGACTGTAATCTCAGTATCGGTAATCTCAGTGCCTAATATCAGTGACTGTAATCACAGTAAGTGTATTCTCAGTGACTGTAATCTCAGTGACTGTAATCTCAGTGTCTGTAATCACAGTGTCTGTTATGTCAGTAACTGTAATCTCAGTGACTGTAATCTCAGTGACTGTAATCTCAGTGACTGTATTCTTATTGACTGTAATCTCAGTGACTGTAATCTCAATATCTGTAATCTCAGTGACTAATATCATGGACTGTAATCACAGTATTTGGATTCTCATTGACTGTAATCTCAGTGAATGTAATCTCAGTGTCTGTAATCTCAGTGTCTGTAATCTCAGCGACTATAATATCATTGTCTGTAATCTCAGTGAGCCTAATCTCAGTGACTGTAATCTCAGTGACTGTAATCCCAGTGACTGTAATCTCAGTGACTGTATTCTCAGTGTCTGTAATCTCAGTAACTGTAATCTGTGTCTGTAATGTCGGTGACTGTAATGTCAGTGACTGTAATCTCAGTGACTGTAATCTCAGTGACTGTATTCTCATTGACTGTAATCTCAGTGACTGTAATCTCAGTATCTGTAATCTCAGCGACTAATATTAGTGACTGTAATCACATTATTTGTATTCTCAGTGACTGCAATCTCAGTGACTGTAATCTCAGTGACTGTGTTCTCACTGATTGTAGCCTCAGTGACTGTAATCTCAGTGACTGTAATCTCAGTGACTGTAATCCCAGTGACTGTAATCTCTGTGAGAGTATTCTCAGTGTCTGTAATCTCAGTGACTGTATTCTCAGTGGCTGTAACATCAGTGGCTGTAATCTCAGTGACTGTAATGTCAATGACTGTAACGTCAGCGACTGTAATCTCAGTGACTGTAATCTCAGTGACTGTAATCTCAGTGTATGTCATCTGAGTGACCATATTCTCAGTGTCTGTAATCTCAGTGACTGTAATATCAGTGACTGTCATCTCAGTGTCAGTAATCTCAGTGACTTCTCAGTGACTGTATTCTCAGTGTCTGTAACATCAGTGACTGTAATCTCAGTGACTGTAATCTCAGTGACTGTAATGTCAATGACTGTAATCTCAGCGACTGTCATCTCAGTATCTGTAATCTCAACGACTAATCACAGTCACAGTAATCTCGGTGACTGTAATCTCAGTATCGGTAATCTCAGTGCCTAATATCAGTGACTGTAATCACAGTAAGTGTATTCTCAGTGACTGTAATCTCAGTGTCTGTAATCACAGTGTCTGTAATGTCAGTAACTGTAATCTCAGTGACTGTAATCTCAGTGAATGTAATCTCAGTGACTGTATTCTTATTGACTGTAATCTCAGTGACTGTAATCTCAATATCTGTAATCTCAGTGACTAATATCATGGACTGTAATCACAGTATTTGGATTCTCATTGACTGTAATCTCAGTGAATGTAATCTCAGTGTCTGTAATCTCAGTGTCTGTAATCTCAGCGACTATAATATCATTGTCTGTAAACTCAGTGAGCCTAATCTCAGTGACTGTAATCTCAGTGACTGTAATCTCAGTGACTGTAATCCCAGTGACTGTAATCTCAGTGACTGTATTCTCAGTGACTGTATTCTCAGTGTTTGTAATGTCAGTGACTGTAATATCAGTGACTGTAATCTCAGCGACTGTAATCTCAGTGTCTGTAATCTCAGTAACTGTAATCTGTGTCTGTAATGTCGGTGACTGTAATGTCAGTGACTGTAATCTCAGTGACTGTAATCTCAGTGACTGTATTCTCATTGACTGTAATCTCAGTGACTGTAATCTCAGTATCTGTAATCTCAGCGACTAATATTAGTGACTGTAATTACAGTATTTGTATTCTCAGTGACTGCAATCTCAGTGACTGTAATCTCAGTGACTGTGTTCTCACTGATTGTAGCCTCAGTGACTGTAATCTCAGTGAATGTAATCTCAGTGACTGTAATCCCAGTGACTGTAATCTCTGTGAGAGTATTCTCAGTGTCTGTAATCTCAGTGACTGTATTCTCAGTGGTTGAAACATCAGTGGCTGTAATCTCAGTGACTGTAATGTCAATGACTGTAATGTCAGCGACTGTAATCTCAGTGACTGTAATCTCAGTGACTGTAATCTCAGTGACTGTAATCTCAGCGAACAATCTGAGTGACTGTCATCTCAGTGGCTAGAATCTAATTTACTGTAATCTCGTTGCCTGTAATCTTAGTGATAGTAATCCCAGTTACTGTGATCTCAGTGACTATTCTCTGCTGTAATCTCAGTGACAATAATATCATTATCTGCATTCTCAGTGACTGTAATTACAGTGACTGTAATCTCAGTGATTGTATTCTCTGTATCTGTAATTTCAGTGACTGTAATCTCACTGAATGTATTCACAGTGACTGTAATCTCTGTGCCTGTAATCTCAGTGACTGTAAAGTCAGTGTATGTAATCTCAACGACTAATCTCAGTCACAGTAATCTCGGTGACTGTAATCTCAGTATCAGTAATCTCAGTGTCTAATATCAGTGACTGTAATCACAGTAAGTGTATTCTCATTGACTGTAATCTCAGTGACTGTAATCTCAGTGTCTGTAATCACAGTGTCTGTAATGTCAGTAACTGTAATCTCAGTGACTGTAATCTCAGTGACTGTAATTTCATTGACTGTATTCTTATTGACTGTAATCTCAGTGACTGTAATCTCAGTATCTGTAATCTCAGTGACTAATATCAGTGACTGTAATCACAGTATTTGGATTCTCATTGACTGTAATCTCAGTGAATATAATCTCAGTGTCTGTAATCTCAGTGTCTGTAATCTCAGCGACTACAATATCATTGTCTGTAATCTCAGTGAGCCTAATCTCAGTGACTGTAATCTCAGTGACTGTAATCTCAGTGACTGTATTCTCAGTGTATGTAATGTCAGTGACTGTAATATCAGTGACTGTAATCTCAGCGACTGTAAACTCAGTGTCTGTAATCTCAGTGACTGTAATCTGTGTCTGTAATGTCGGTGACTGTAATGTCAGTGACTGTAATCTCAGTGACTGTAATCTCAGTGACTGTATTCTCATTGACTGTAATCTCAGTATCTGTAATCTCAGCGACTAATATTAGTGACTGTAATCACAGTATTTGTATTCTCAGTGACTGCAATCTCAGTGACTGTAATCTCAGTGACTGTGTTCTCACTGATTGTAGCCTCAGTGACTGTAATCTCAGTGACTGTAATCTCAGTGACTGTAATCCCAGTGACTGTAATCTATGTGAGAGTATTCTCAGTGTCTGTAATCTCAGTGACTGTATTCTCAGTGGCTGTAACATCAGTGGCTGTAATCTCAGTGACTTTAATGTCAATGACTGTAATGTCAGTGACTGTAATCTCAGTGACTGTAATCTCAGTGACTGTAATCTCAGTGTATGTCATCTGAGTGACCGTATTCTCAGTGTCTGTAATCTCAGTGATTGTAATCTCAGTGACTGTCATCTCAGTGTCTGTAATCTCAGTGACTTCTCAGTGACTGTATTCTCAGTGTCTGTAACATCAGTGACTGTAATCTCAGTGACTGTAATCTCAGTGACTGTAATGTCAATGACTGTAATCTCAGCGACTGTAATCTCAGAGACTGTAATCTCTGTGACTGTAATCTCAGCGAACAATCTGAGTGACTGTCATCTCAGTGGCTGTAATCTCAGTGGCTATAATCCAATTTACTGTAATCTCAGTGCCTGTAATCTCAGTGATGGTAATCCCAGTTACTGTAATCTCAGTGACTATTCTCTGCCTGTAATCTGTGACAGTAATATCATTATCTGCATTCTCAGTGACTGTAATTACAGTGACTGTAATCTCAGTGACTGTCAATGTCAATGACTGTAATCTCAGTGACTGTAATCTCAGTGACTGTAATCTCAGTGTATGTCATCTGAGAGACCATATTCTCAGTGTCTGTAATCTCAGTGACTGTAATCTCAGTGACTGTCATCTCAGTGTCTGTAATCTCAGTGACTTCTCAGTGACTGTATTCTCAGTGTCTGTAACATCAGTGACTGTAATCTCAGTGACTGCAATCTCAGTGACTGTAATGTCAATGACTGTAATCTCAGCGACTGTAATCTCAGAGACTGTAATCTCTGTGACTGTAATCTCAGTGAACAATCTGAGTGACTGTCATCTCAGTGGCTGTAATCTCAGTGGCTATAATCTAATTTACTGTAATCTCAGTGTCTGTAATCTCAGTGATGGTAATCCCAGTTACTGTAATCTCAGTGACTATTCTCTGCCTGTAATCTGTGACAGTAATATCATTATCTGCATTCTCAGTGACTGTAATTACAGTGACTGTAATCTCACTGATTGTAATCTCAGTTACTGTAATCTCAGTGATTGTATTCTCTGTATCTGTAATTTCAGTGACTGTAATCTCACTGACTGTATTCACAGTGACTGTAATCTCTGTGCCTGTATTCTTGGTGACTGGAGTCTCAGTGACGGCAATATCAGAGACTGTATTCTCAGTGATTGTAATCACAGTGTCTGCAATTTCAGCGACTAATCTCAGTGTCTGTAATCTCAATGACTGCAATATCAGTGTCTGTATTCTGAGTGACTGTAATCACAGTGTCTGTAATCTCAGTGACTGTAATCTCAATGACTGGTATCTCAGTGACTGTTAACTCAGTGTCTGTAATCTCCGTGTCTGCAATCTCAGTGACTGTAATCTCAGTGACTGTAATGTCAATGACTGTAATCTCAGCGACTGTAATCTCAGAGACTGTAATCTCAGTGACTGTAATCTCAGCGACCAATATGAGTGACTGTCATCTCAGTGGCTGTAATCTCAGTGACTGTATTCTCATTGACTGTAATCTCAGTGGCTGTAATCTCAGTATCTGTAATCTCAGCGACTAATATTAGTGACTGTAATCACAGTATTTGTATTCTCAGTGACTGCAATCTCAGTGACTGTAATCTCAGTGACTGTGTTCTCACTGATTGTAGCCTCAGTGACTGTAATCTCAGTGACTGTAATCTCAGTGACTGTAATCCCAGTGACTGTAATCTCTGTGAGAGTATTCTCAGTGTCTGTAATCTCAGTGACTGTATTCTCAGTGGCTGTAACATCAGTGGCTGTAATCTCAGTGACTGTAATGTCAATGACTGTAATGTCAGCGACTGTAATCTCAGTGACTGTAATCTCAGTGACTGTCATCTCAGTGTATGTCATCTGAGTGACCGTATTCTCAGTGTCTGTAATCTCAGTGACTGTAATCTCAGTGACTGTCATGGCAGTGGCTGTAATCTCAGTGTTTGTAATCTCAGTGACTACAATGTCAATGACTGTATGCTGAGTGACAGTATTCTCAGTGACTGTAATCTCAGTGACTGTAATCTCAGTGTCTGTATTCTTAGTGACTGTAATCTCAGTGACTGTAATCTCAGTGTCTGTAATCTCAGTGTCTGTCATCTCAGTATCTGTAATCTCAACGACTAATCACAGTCACAGTAATCTCGGTGACTGTAATCTCAGTATCGGTAATCTCAGTGCCTAATATCAGTGACTGTAATCACAGTAAGTGTATTCTCAGTGACTGTAAGATCAGTGGCTGTAATCTCAGTGTCTGTAATCACAGTGTCTGTTATGTCAGTAACTGTAATCTCAGTGACTGTAATCTCAGTGACTGTAATCTCAGTGACTGTATTCTTATTGACTGTAATCTCAGTGGCTGTAATCTCAGTATCTGTAATCTCAGCGACTAATATTAGTGACTGTAATCACAGTATTTGTATTCTCAGTGACTGCAATCTCAGTGACTGTAATCTCAGTGACTGTGTTCTCACTGATTGTAGCCTCAGTGACTGTAATCTCAGTGACTGTAATCTCAGTGACTGTAATCCCAGTGACTGTAATCTCTGTGAGAGTATTCTCAGTGTCTGTAATCTCAGTGACTGTATTCTCAGTGGCTGTAACATCAGTGGCTGTAATCTCAGTGACTGTAATGTCAATGACTGTAATGTCAGCGACTGTAATCTCAGTGACTGTAATCTCAGTGACTGTCATCTCAGTGTATGTCATCTGAGTGACCGTATTCTCAGTGTCTGTAATCTCAGTGACTGTAATCTCAGTGACTGTCATGGCAGTGGCTGTAATCTCAGTGTTTGTAATCTCAGTGACTACAATGTCAATGACTGTATGCTGAGTGACAGTATTCTCAGTGACTGTAATCTCAGTGACTGTAATCTCAGTGTCTGTATTCTTAGTGACTGTAATCTCAGTGACTGTAATCTCAGTGTCTGTAATCTCAGTGTCTGTCATCTCAGTATCTGTAATCTCAACGACTAATCACAGTCACAGTAATCTCGGTGACTGTAATCTCAGTATCGGTAATCTCAGTGCCTAATATCAGTGACTGTAATCACAGTAAGTGTATTCTCAGTGACTGTAATCTCAGTGACTGTAATCTCAGTGTCTGTAATCACAGTGTCTGTTATGTCAGTAACTGTAATCTCAGTGACTGTAATCTCAGTGACTGTAATCTCAGTGACTGTATTCTTATTGACTGTAATCTCAGTGACTGTAATCTCAATATCTGTAATCTCAGTGACTAATATCATGGACTGTAATCACAGTATTTGGATTCTCATTGACTGTAATCTCAGTGAATGTAATCTCAGTGTCTGTAATCTCAGTGTCTGTAATCTCAGCGACTATAATATCATTGTCTGTAATCTCAGTGAGCCTAATCTCAGTGACTGTAATCTCAGTGACTGTAATCCCAGTGACTGTAATCTCAGTGACTGTATTCTCAGTGTCTGTAATCTCAGTAACTGTAATCTGTGTCTGTAATGTCGGTGACTGTAATGTCAGTGACTGTAATCTCAGTGACTGTAATCTCAGTGACTGTATTCTCATTGACTGTAATCTCAGTGACTGTAATCTCAGTATCTGTAATCTCAGCGACTAATATTAGTGACTGTAATCACATTATTTGTATTCTCAGTGACTGCAATCTCAGTGACTGTAATCTCAGTGACTGTGTTCTCACTGATTGTAGCCTCAGTGACTGTAATCTCAGTGACTGTAATCTCAGTGACTGTAATCCCAGTGACTGTAATCTCTGTGAGAGTATTCTCAGTGTCTGTAATCTCAGTGACTGTATTCTCAGTGGCTGTAACATCAGTGGCTGTAATCTCAGTGACTGTAATGTCAATGACTGTAACGTCAGCGACTGTAATCTCAGTGACTGTAATCTCAGTGACTGTAATCTCAGTGTATGTCATCTGAGTGACCATATTCTCAGTGTCTGTAATCTCAGTGACTGTAATATCAGTGACTGTCATCTCAGTGTCAGTAATCTCAGTGACTTCTCAGTGACTGTATTCTCAGTGTCTGTAACATCAGTGACTGTAATCTCAGTGACTGTAATCTCAGTGACTGTAATGTCAATGACTGTAATCTCAGCGACTGTCATCTCAGTATCTGTAATCTCAACGACTAATCACAGTCACAGTAATCTCGGTGACTGTAATCTCAGTATCGGTAATCTCAGTGCCTAATATCAGTGACTGTAATCACAGTAAGTGTATTCTCAGTGACTGTAATCTCAGTGTCTGTAATCACAGTGTCTGTAATGTCAGTAACTGTAATCTCAGTGACTGTAATCTCAGTGAATGTAATCTCAGTGACTGTATTCTTATTGACTGTAATCTCAGTGACTGTAATCTCAATATCTGTAATCTCAGTGACTAATATCATGGACTGTAATCACAGTATTTGGATTCTCATTGACTGTAATCTCAGTGAATGTAATCTCAGTGTCTGTAATCTCAGTGTCTGTAATCTCAGCGACTATAATATCATTGTCTGTAAACTCAGTGAGCCTAATCTCAGTGACTGTAATCTCAGTGACTGTAATCTCAGTGACTGTAATCCCAGTGACTGTAATCTCAGTGACTGTATTCTCAGTGACTGTATTCTCAGTGTTTGTAATGTCAGTGACTGTAATATCAGTGACTGTAATCTCAGCGACTGTAATCTCAGTGTCTGTAATCTCAGTAACTGTAATCTGTGTCTGTAATGTCGGTGACTGTAATGTCAGTGACTGTAATCTCAGTGACTGTAATCTCAGTGACTGTATTCTCATTGACTGTAATCTCAGTGACTGTAATCTCAGTATCTGTAATCTCAGCGACTAATATTAGTGACTGTAATTACAGTATTTGTATTCTCAGTGACTGCAATCTCAGTGACTGTAATCTCAGTGACTGCGTTCTCACTGATTGTAGCCTCAGTGACTGTAATCTCAGTGAATGTAATCTCAGTGACTGTAATCCCAGTGACTGTAATCTCTGTGAGAGTATTCTCAGTGTCTGTAATCTCAGTGACTGTATTCTCAGTGGTTGAAACATCAGTGGCTGTAATCTCAGTGACTGTAATGTCAATGACTGTAATGTCAGCGACTGTAATCTCAGTGACTGTAATCTCAGTGACTGTAATCTCAGTGACTGTAATCTCAGCGAACAATCTGAGTGACTGTCATCTCAGTGGCTAGAATCTAATTTACTGTAATCTCGTTGCCTGTAATCTTAGTGATAGTAATCCCAGTTACTGTGATCTCAGTGACTATTCTCTGCTGTAATCTCAGTGACAATAATATCATTATCTGCATTCTCAGTGACTGTAATTACAGTGACTGTAATCTCAGTGATTGTATTCTCTGTATCTGTAATTTCAGTGACTGTAATCTCACTGAATGTATTCACAGTGACTGTAATCTCTGTGCCTGTAATCTCAGTGACTGTAAAGTCAGTGTATGTAATCTCAACGACTAATCTCAGTCACAGTAATCTCGGTGACTGTAATCTCAGTATCAGTAATCTCAGTGTCTAATATCAGTGACTGTAATCACAGTAAGTGTATTCTCATTGACTGTAATCTCAGTGACTGTAATCTCAGTGTCTGTAATCACAGTGTCTGTAATGTCAGTAACTGTAATCTCAGTGACTGTAATCTCAGTGACTGTAATTTCATTGACTGTATTCTTATTGACTGTAATCTCAGTGACTGTAATCTCAGTATCTGTAATCTCAGTGACTAATATCAGTGACTGTAATCTCAGCGACTACAATATCATTGTCTGTAATCTCAGTGACCTTAATCTCAGTGACTGTAATCTCAGTGACTGTAATCTCAGTTACTGTAATCTCAGTGACTGTATTCTCAGTGTATGTAATGTCAGTGACTGTAATATCAGTGACTGTAATATCAGCGACTGTAATCTCAGTGTCTGTAATCTCAGTGACTGTAATCTGTGTCTCTAATGTCGGCGACTGTAATGTCAGTGACTGTAATCTCGGTGACTGTAATCTCAGTGACTGTATTCTCATTGACTGTAATCTCAGTATCTGTAATCTCAGCGACTAATATTAGTGACTGTAATCACAGTATTTGTATTCTCAGTGACTGCAATCTCAGTGACTGTAATCTCAGTGACTGTGTTCTCGCTGATTGTAGCCTCAGTGATTGTAATCTCAGTGACTGTAATCTCAGCGACTACAATATCATTGTCTGTAATCTCAGTGACCTTAATCTCAGTGACTGTAATCTCAGTGACTGTAATCTCAGTTACTGTAATCTCAGTGACTGTATTCTCAGTGTATGTAATGTCAGTGACTGTAATATCAGTGACTGTAATATCAGCGACTGTAATCTCAGTGTCTGTAATCTCAGTGACTGTAATCTGTGTCTCTAATGTCGGCGACTGTAATGTCAGTGACTGTAATCTCGGTGACTGTAATCTCAGTGACTGTATTCTCATTGACTGTAATCTCAGTATCTGTAATCTCAGCGACTAATATTAGTGACTGTAATCACAGTATTTGTATTCTCAGTGACTGCAATCTCAGTGACTGTAATCTCAGTGACTGTGTTCTCGCTGATTGTAGCCTCAGTGATTGTAATCTCAGTGACTGTAATCTCAGTGACTGTAATCCCAGTGACTGTAATCTATGTGAGAGTATTCTCAGTGTCTGTAATCTCAGTGACTGTATTCTCAGTGGCTGTAACATCAGTGGCTGCAATCTCAGTGACTTTAATGTCAATGGCTGTAATGTCAGTGACTGTAATCTCAGTGACTGTAATCCCAGTGACTGTAATCTCAGTGTATGTCATCTGAGTGACCGTATTCTCAGTGTCTGTAATCTCAGTGACTGTAATCTCAGTGACTGTCATCTCAGTGACTGTCATCTCCGTGTTTGTAATCTCAGTGACTTCTCAGTGACTGTATTCTCAGTGTCTGTAACATCAGTGACTGTAATCTCAGTGACTGTAATCTCAGTGACTGTAATGTCAATGACTGTAATCTCAGCGACAGTAATCTCAGAGACTGTAATCTCTGTGACTGTAATCTCAGCGAACAATCTGAGTGACTGTCATCTCAGTGGCTGTAATCTCAGTGGCTATAATCTAATTTACTGTAATCACAGTGCCTGTAATCTCAGTGATGGTAATCCCAGTTACTGTAATCTCAGTGACTATTCTCTGCCTGTAATCTGTGACAGTAATATCATTATCTGCATTCTCAGTGACTGTAATTACAGTGACTGTAATCTCAGTGACTGTCAATGTCAATGACTGTAATGTCAGTGACTGTAATCTCAGTGACTGTAATCTCAGTGACTGTAATCTCAGTGTATGTCATCTGAGTGACCGTATTCTCAGTGTCTGTCATCTCAGTGACTGTAATCTCAGTGACTGTCATCTCAGTGTCTGTAATCTCAGTGACTTCTCAGTGACTGTATTCTCAGTGTCTGTAACATCAGTGACTGTAATCTCAGTGACTGTAATCTCAGTGACTGTAATGTCAATGACTGTAATCTCAGCGACTGTAATCTCAGAGACTGTAATCTCTGTGACTGTAATCTCAGTGAACAATCTGAGTGACTGTCATCTCAGTGGCTGTAATCTCAGTGGCTATAATCTAATTTACTGTAATCTCAGTGCCTGTAATCTCAGTGATGGTAATCCCAGTTACTGTAATCTCAGTGACTATTCTCTGCCTGTAATCTGTGACAGTAATATCATTATCTGCATTCTCAGTGACTGTGATTACAGTGACTGTAATCTCACTGATTGTAATCTCAATTACTGTAATCTCAGTGATTGTATTCTCTGTATCTGTAATTTCAGTGACTGCAATCTCACTGACTGTATTCACAGTGACTGTAATCTCTGTGCCTGTATTCTTGGTGACTGGAGTCTCAGTGACGGCAATATCAGAGACTGTATTCTCAGTGATTGTAATCACAGTGTCTGCAATTTCAGCGACTAATCTCAGTGTCTGTAATCTCACTGACTGCAATATCAGTGTCTGTATTCTGAGTGACTGTAATCACAGTGTCTGTAATCTCAGTGACTGTAATCTCAATGACTGGTATCTCAGTGACTGTAAACTCAGTGTCTGTAATCTCCGTGTCTGCAATCTCAGTGACTGTAATTTCAGTGACTGTAATGTCAATGACTGTAATCTCAGCGACTGTAATCTCAGAGACTGTAATCTCAGTGACTGTAATCTCAGCGAACAATATGAGTGACTGTCTTCTCAGTGGCTGTAATCTCAGTGACTGTATTCTCATTGACTGTAATCTCAGCGACTGTAATCTCAGTATCTGTAATGTCAGCGACTAATATTAGTGACTGTAATCACAGTATTTGTATTCTCAGTGACTGCAATCTCAGTGACTGTAATCTCAGTGACTGGGTTCTCACTGATTGTAGCCTCAGTGACTGTAATCTCAGTGACTGTGATCTCTGTGAGAGTATTCTCAGTGTCTGTAATCTCAGTGACTGTATTCTCAGTGGCTGTAACATCAGTGGCTGTAATCTCAGTGACTGTGATGTCAATGACTGTAATGTCAGCGACTGTAATCTCAGTGACTGTAATCTCAGTGACTGTCATCTCAGTGTATGTCATCTGAGTGACCGTATTCTCAGTGTCTGTAATCTCAGTGACTGTAATCTCTGTGACTGTCATGGCAGTGGCTGTAATCTCAGTGTTTGTAATCTCAGTGACTACAATGTCAATGACTGTATGCTGAGTGACAGTATTCTCAGTGACTGTAATCTCAGTGTCTGTATTCTTAGTGACTGTAATCTCAGTGACTGTAATCTCAGAGACTGTAATCTCAGTGACTGTAATCTCAGCGAACAATATGAGTGACTGTCATCTCAGTGGCTGTAATCTCAGTGACTGTATTCTCATTGACTGTAATCTCAGTGACTGTAATCTCAGCATCTGTAATGTCAGCGACTAATATTAGTGACTGTAATCACAGTATTTGTATTCTCAGTGACTGCAATCTCAGTGACTGTAATCTCAGTGACTGTGTTCTCACTGATTGTAGCCTCAGTGACTGTAATCTCAGTGACTGTAATCTCAGTGACTGTAATCCCAGTGACTGTAATCTCTGTGAGAGTATTCTCAGTGTCTGTAATCTCAGTGACTGTATTCTCAGTGGCTGTAACATCAGTGGCTGTAATCTCAGTGACTGTGATGTCAATGACTGTAATGTCAGCGACTGTAATCTCAGTGACTGTAATCTCAGTGACTGTCATCTCAGTGTATGTCATCTGAGTGACCGTATTCTCAGTGTCTGTAATCTCAGTGACTGTAATCTCAGTGACTGTCATGGCAGTGGCTGTAATCTCAGTGTTTGTAATCTCAGTGACTACAATGTCAATGACTGTATGCTGAGTGACAGTATTCTCAGTGACTGTAATCTCAGTGACTGTAATCTCAGTGTCTGTATTCTTAGTGACTGTAATCTCAGTGACTGTAATCTCAGTGTCTGTAATCTCAGTGTCTGTCATCTCAGTATCTGTAATCTCAACGACTAAACACAGTCACAGTAATCTCGGTGACTGTAATCTCAGTATCGGTAATCTCAGTGCCTAATATCAGGGACTGTAATCACAGTAAGTGTATTCTCAGTGACTGTAATCTCAGTGACTGTAATCTCAGTGTCTGTAATCACAGTGTCTGTAATGTCAGTAACTGTAATCTCAGTGACTGTAATCTCAGTGACTGTAATTTCAGTGACTGTATTCTTATTGACTGTAATCTCAGTGACTGTAATCTCAGTGTCTAATAATCTCAGTGTCTGTAATCTCAGCGACTATAATATCATTGTCTGTAATCTCAGTGAGCCTAATCTCAGTGACTGTAATCTCAGTGACTGTAATCTCAGTGACCGTAATCCCAGTGACCGTATTCTCAGTGACTGTATTCTCAGTGTTTGTAATGTCAGTGACTGTAATATCAGTGACTGTAATCTCAGCGACTGTAATCTCAGTGTATGTAATCTCAGTAACTGTAATCTGTGTCTGTAATGTCGGTGACTGTAATGTCAGTGACTGTAATCTCAGTGACTGTAATCTCAGTGACTGTATTCTCATTGACTGTAATCTCAGTGACTGTAATCTCAGTATCTGTAATCTCAGCGACTAATATTAGTGACTGTAATCACAGTATTTGTATTCTCAGTGACTGCAATCTCAGTGACTGCAATCTCAGTGACTGTGTTCTCACTGATTGTAGCCTCAGTGACTGTAATCTCAGTGACTGTAATCTCAGTGACTGTAATCCCAGTGACTGTAATCTCTGTGAGAGTATTCTCAGTGTCTGTAATCTCAGTGACTGTATTCTCAGTGGCTGTAACATCAGTGGCTGTAATCTCAGTGACTGTAATGTCAATGACTGTAATGTCAGCGACTGTAATCTCAGTGACTGTAATCTCAGTGACTGTAATATCAGTGACTGTCATCTCAGTGTCAGTAATCTCAGTGTCTTCTCAATGACTGTATTCTCAGTGTCTGTAACATCAGTGACTGTAATCTCAGTGACTGTAATCTCAGTGACTGTAATGTCAATGACTGTAATCTCAGCGACTGTAATCTCAGAGACTGTAATCTCAGTGACTGTAATCTCAGCGAACAATCTGAGTGACTGTCATCTCAGTGGCTATAATCTAATTTACTGTAATCTCGTTGCCTGTAATCTTAGTGATAGTAATCCCAGTTACTGTGATCTCAGTGACTATTCTCTGCCTGTAATCTCAGTGACAGTAATATCATTATCTGCATTCTCAGTGACTGTAATTACAGTGACTGTAATCTCAGTGATTGTATTCTCTGTATCTGTAATTTCAGTGACTGTAATCTCACTGAATGTATTCACAGTGACTGTAATCTCTGTGCCTGTAATCTCAGTGACTGTAAAGTCAGTGTATGTAGTCTCAACGACTAATCTCAGTCACAGTAATCTCGGTGACTGTAATCTCAGTATCAGTAATCTCAGTGTCTAATATCAGTGACTGTAATCACAGTAAGTGTATTCTCAGTGACTGTAATCTCAGTGACTGTAATCTCAGTGTGTGTAATCACAGTGTCTGTAATGTCAGTAACTGTAATCTCAGTGACTGTAATCTCAGTGACTGTAATTTCAGTGACTGTATTCTTATTGACTGTAATCTCAGTGACTGTAATCTCAGTATCTGTAATCTCAGTGACTAATATCAGTGACTGTAATCACAGTATTTGGATTCTCATTGACTGTAATCTCAGTGAATGTAATCTCAGTGTCTGTAATCTCAGTGTCTGTAATCTCAGTGACTACAATATCATTGTCTGTAATCTCAGAGAGCCTAATCTCAGTGACTGTAATCTCAGTGACTGTAATCTCAGTGACTGTAATCTCAGTGACTGTATTCTCAGTGTATGTAATGTCAGTGACTGTAATATCAGTGACTGTAATCTCAGCGACTGTAATCTCAGTGTCTGCAATCTCAGTGACTGTAATCTGTGTCTGTAATGTCGGTGACTGTAATGTCAGTGATTGTAATCTCAGTGACTGTAATCTCAGTGACTGTATTCTCATTGACTGTAATCTCAGTGACTGTTATCTCAGTATCTGTAATCTCAGCGACTAATATTAGTGACTGTAATCACAGTATTTGTATTCTCAGTGACTGCAATCTCAGTGACTGTAATCTTAGTGACTGTGTTCTCACTGATTGTAGCCTCAGTGACTGTAATCTCAGTGACTGTAATCCCAGTGACTGTAATCTATGTGAGAGTATTCTCAGTGTCTGTAATCTCAGTGACTGTATTCTCAGTGGCTGTAACATCAGTGGCTGTAATCTCAGTGACTTTAATGTCAATGACTGTAATGTCAGTGACTGTAATCTCAGTGACTGTAATCTCAGTGACTGTAATCTCAGTGTATGTCATCTGAGTGACCGTATTCTCAGTGTCTGTAATCTCAGTGACTGTAATCTCAGTGACTGTCATCTCAGTGTCTGTAATCTCAGTGACTTCTCAGTGACTGTATTCTCAGTGTCTGTAACATCAGTGACTGTAATCTCAGTGACTGTAATCTCAGTGACTGTAATGTCAATGACTGTAATCTCAGCGACTGTAATCTCAGAGACTGTAATCTCTGTGACTGTAATCTCAGCGAACAATCTGAGTGACTGTCATCTCAGTGGCTGTAATCTCAGTGGCTATAATCTAATTTGCTGTAATCTCAGTTTCTGTAATCTCAGTGATGGTAATCCCAGTTACTGTAATCTCAGTGACTATTCTCTGCCTGTAATCTGTGACAGTAATATCATTATCTGCATACTCAGTGACTGTAATCTCAGTGACTGTAATCTCAGTGACAGTCATCTCAGTGTCTGTAATCTCAGTGACTTCTCAGTGACTGTATTCTCAGTGTCTGTAACATCAGTGACTGTAATCTCAGTGACTGTAATCTCAGTGACTGTAATGTTAATGACTGTAATCTCAGCGACTGTAATCTCAGAGACTGTAATCTCTGTGACTGTAATCTCAGCGAACAATCTGAGTGACTGTCATCTCAGTGGCTGTAATCTCAGTGGCTATAATCTAATTTACTGTAATCTCAGTGCCTGTAATCTCAGTGATGGTAATCCCAGTTACTGTAATCTCAGTGACTATTCTCTGCCTGTAATCTGTGACAGTAATATCATTATCTGCATTCTCAGTTACTGTAATTACAGTGACTGTAATCTCAGTGACTGTCAATGTCAATGACTGTAATGTCAGTGACTGTAATCTCAGTGACTGTAATCTCAGTGACTGAAATCTCAGTGTATGTCATCTGAGTGACCGTATTCTCAGTGTCTGTAATCTCAGTGACTGTAATCTCAGTGACTGTCATCTCAGTGTCTGTAATCTCAGTGACTTCTCAGTGACTGTATTCTCAGTGTCTGTAACATCAGTGACTGTAATCTGAGTGACTGTAATCTCAGTGACTGTAATGTCAATGACTGTAATCTCAGCGACTGTAATCTCAGAGACTGTAATCTCTGTGACTGTAATCTCAGTGAACAATCTGAGTGACTGTCATCTCAGTGGCTATAATCTAATTTACTGTAATCTCAGTGCCTGTAATCTAAGTGATGGTAATCCAAGTTACTGTAATCTCAGTGACTATTCTCTGCCTGTAATCTGTGACAGTAATATCATTATCTGCATTCTCAGTGACTGTAATTACAGTGACTGTAATCACATTGATTGTAATCTCAGTTACTGTAATCTCAGTGATTGTATTCTCTGTATCTGTAATTTCAGTGACTGTAATCTCACTGACTGTATTCACAGTGACTGTAATCTCTGTGCCTGTATTCTTGGTGACTGGAGTCTCAGTGACGGCAATATCAGAGACTGTATTCTCAGTGATTGTAATCACAGTGTCTGCAATTTCAGCGACTAATCTCAGTGTCTGTAATCTCAATGACTGCAATATCAGTGTCTGTATTCTGAGTGACTGTAATTACAATGACTGTAATCTCAGTGATTGTATTCTCTGTATCTGTAATTTCAGTGACTGTAATCTCACTGAATGTATTCACAGTGACTGTAATCTCTGTGCCTGTAATCTCAGTGACTGTAAAGTCAGTGTATGTAATCTCAACGACTAATCTCAGTCACAGTAATCTCGGTGACTGTAATCTCAGGATCAGTAATCTCAGTGTCTAATATCAGTGACTGTAATCACAGTAAGTGTATTCTCAGTGACTGTAATCACAGTGACTGTAATCTCAGTGTCTGTAATCACAGTGTCTGTAATGTCAGTAACTGTAATCTCAGTGACTGTAATCTCAGTGACTGTAATTTCAGTGACTGTATTCTTATTGACTGTAATCTCAGTGACTGTAATCTCAGTATCTGTAATCTCAGTGACTAATATCAGTGACTGTAATCACAGTATTTGGATTCTCATTGACTGTAATCTCAGTGAATGTAATCTCAGTGTCTGTAATCTCAGTGTCTGTAATCTCAGTGTCTGTAATCTCAGCGACTACAATATCATTGCCTGTAATCTCAGTGAGCCTAATCTCAGTGACTGTAATCTCAGTGACTGTAATCTCAGTGACTGTAATCTCAGTGACTGCATTCTCAGTGTATGTAATGTCAGTGACTGTAATATCAGTGACTGTAATCTCAGTGACTGTAATCTCAGTGTCTGTAATCTCAGTGACTGTAATCTGTGTCTGTAATGTCGGTGACTGTAATGTCAGTGACTGTAATCTCAGTGACTGTAATCTCAGTGACTGTATTCTCCTTGACTGTAATCTCAGTATCTGGAATCTCAGCGACTAATATTAGTGACTGTAATCACAGTATTTGTATTCTCAGTGACTGCAATCTCAGTGACTGTAATCTCAGTGACTGTGTTCTCACTGATTGTAGCCTCAGTGACTGTAATCTCAGTGACTGTAATCTCAGTGACTGTAATCCCAGTGACTGTAATTTATGTGAGAGTATTCTCAGTGTCTGTCATCTCAGTGACTGTATTCTCAGTGGCTGTAACATCAGTGGCTCTAATCTCAGTGACTTTAATGTCAATGACTGTAATGTCAGTGACTGTAATCTCAGTGACTGTCATCTGAGTGACCGTATTCTCAGTGTCTGTAATCTCAGTGTCTGTAACATCAGTGACTGTAATCTCCGTGACTGTAATCTCAGTGACTGTAATGTTAATGACTGTAATCTCAGCGACTGTAATCTCAGCGAACAATCTGAGTGACTGTCATCTCAGTGGCTGTAATCTCAGTGGCTACAATCTTATTTACTGTAATCTCAGTGATGGTAATCCCAGTTACTGTAATCACAGTCACTATTCTCTGCCTGTAATCTGTGACAGGAATATCATTATCTGCATTCTCAGTGACTGTAATTACAGTGACTGTAATCTCAGTGACTGTCAATGTCAATGACTGTAATGTCAGTGACTGTAATCTCAGTGACTGTAATCTCAGTGACTGTAATCTCAGTGTATGTCATCTGAGTGACCGTATTCTCAGTGTCTGTAATCTCAGTGACTGTAATCTCAGTGACTGTCATCTCAGTGTCTGTAATCTCAGTGACTGTATTCTCAGTGTCTGTAACATCAGTGACTGTAATCTCAGTGACTGTAATCTCAGTGACTGTAATGTCAATGACTGTAATCTCAGCGACTGTAATCTCAGAGCATGTAATCTCTGTGACTGTAATCTCAGTGAACAATCTGAGTGACTGTCATCTCAGTGGCTGTAATCTCAGTGGCTATAATCTAATTTACTGTAATCTCAGTGCCTGTAATCTCAGTAATGGTAATCCCAGTTACTGTAATCTCAGTGACTATTCTCTGCCTGTAATCTGTGACAGTAATATCATTATCTGCATTCTCAGTGACTGTAATTACAGTGACTGTAATCTCACTGATTGTAATCTCAGCTACTGTAATCTCAGTGATTGTATTCTCTGTATCTGTAATTTCAGTGACTGTAATCTCACTGACTGTATTCACAGTGACTGTAATCTCTGTGCCTGTATTCTTGGTGACTGGAGTCTCAGTGACGGCAATATCAGAGACTGTATTCTCAGTGATTGTAATCACAGTGTCTGCAATTTCAGCGACTAATCTCAGTGTCTGTAATCTCAATGACTGCAATATCAGTGTCTGTATTCTGAGTGACTGTAATCACAGTGTCTGTAATCTCAGTGACTGTAATGTCAATGACTGGTATCTCAGTGACTGTAAATGCAGTGTCTGTAATCTCCGTGTCTTCAATCTCAGTGACTGTAATCTCAGTGACTGTAATGTCAATGACTGTAATCTCAGCGACTGTAATCTCAGAGACTGTAATCTCAGTGACTGTAATCTCAGCGAACAATATGAGTGACTGTCATCTCAGTGGCTGTAATCTCAGTGACTGTATTCTCATTGACTGTAATCTCAGTGACTGTAATCTCAGTATCTGTAATCTCAGCGACTAATATTAGTGACTGTAATCACAGTATTTGTATTCTCAGTGACTGCAATCTCAGTGACTGTAATCTCAGTGACTGTGTTCTCACTGATTGTAGCCTCAGTGACTGTAATCTCAGTGACTGTAATCTCAGTGACTGTAATCCCAGTGACTGTAATCTCTGTGAGAGTATTCTCAGTGTCTGTAATCTCAGCGACTAATATTAGTGACTGTAATCACAGTATTTGTATTCTCAGTGACTGCAATCTCAGTGACTGTAATCTCAGTGACTGTGTTCTCACTGATTGTAACATCAGTGGCTGTAATCTCAGTGACTGTAATCTCAGTGACTGTCATCTCAGTGTATGTCATCTGAGTGACCATATTCTCAGTGTCTGTAATCTCAGCGACTAATATTAGTGACTGTAATCACAGTATTTGTATTCTCAGTGACTGCAAACTCAGTGACTGTAATCTCAGTGACTGTGTTCTCACTGATTGTAGCCTCAGTGACTGTAATCTCAGTGACTGTAATCTCAGTGACTGTAATCCCAGTGACTGTAATCTATGTGAGAGTATTCTCAGTGTCTGTAATTCTCAGTGACTGTATTCTCAGTGGCTGTAACATCAGTGGCTGTAATCTCAGTGACTTTAATGTCAATGACTGTAATGTCAGTGACTGTAATCTCAGTGACTGTAATCTCAGTGTCTGTAATCTCAGTGACTTCTCAGTGACTGTATTCTCAGTGTCTGTAACATCAGTGACTGTAATATCAGTGACTGTAATCTCAGTGACTGTAATGTCAATGTCTGTAATCTCAGTGACTGTAATCTCAGAGACTGTAATCTCTGTGACTGTAATCTCAGCGAACAATCTGAGTTACTGTCATCTCAGTGGCTGTAATCTCAGTGGCTATAATCTAATTTACTGTAATCTCAGTGCCTGTAATCTCAGTGATGGTAATCCCAGTTACTGTAATCTCAGTGACTATTCTCTGCCTGTAATCTGTGACAGTAATATCATTATCTGCATTCTCAGTGACTGTAATTACAGTGACTGTAATCTCACTGATTGTAATCTCAGTTACTGTAATCTCAGTGATTGTATTCTCTGTATCTGCAATTTCAGTGACTGTCATCTCACTGACTGTATTCACAGTGACTGTAATCTTTGTGCCTGTATTCTTGGTGACTGGAGTCTCAGTGACGGCAATATCAGAGACTGCATTCTCAGTGATTGTAATCACAGTGTCTGCAATTTCAGCGACTAATCTCAGTGTCTGTAATCTCAATGACTGCAATATGTCTGTACTCTCAGTGACTTTAATCTCAGTGTCTGTAATATCAGTGACTGTAATCTCAGTGACTATAATCTCAGTGACTGTAATGTCAATGACTGTATTCTGAGTGACAGTATACTCAGTGACTGTAATCTATGTGACTGTAATCTCAGTGCCTGTATTCTCAGTGGCTGTAATCTCAGTGTATGTAATCTCAATGACTAATCTCAGTGATTGTATTCTCCGTGCCTGTAATCTCGGTGACTGTAATCCCAGTGCCTGTAATCCCAGTGCCTGCAATCTCAGTGCCTGTAGTCTCAGTGACTGTAATCTCATTGACTATTCTCAGTGTCTGTAATCACAGTGACAGTAATCACACTATCTGCATTCTCAGTGACTGTAATTTCAGTGACTGTAATCTCACTGATTGTAATTTCAGTCACTGTAATCTCAGTGACTGTATTCTCAGTATCTGTAATTTCAGTGACTGTAATATCACTGACTGCATTCTCAGTGACTGTAATCTCAGTGACTGCATTCTCAGTGACTGGGGTCTCAGTGACGGCAATATCAGAGACTGTAATCTCAGTGACTGTAATCACAGTGACTGTAATCTCAGTGACTTTAATCTCAGTATCTGTAATCTGAGTGACTGTAATCTCAGTGACTGTATACCGAGTGACTGTAATCTCAGTGTCTAATATCAGTGTCTGTAACTTCAGTGACTGTGATCTCACTGACTGTAATCTCCGGATATGTAATCTCAGCGAATAATATCAGTGACTGTAATCACAGTATCTGTATTCACAGTGACTGTAATCTCAGTGACTGTAATCTCAGTGTCTGTAATCTCAGTGACTGTAATATTAGAGTCTGTAATCTCAGTGACTGTATTCTCACTGACTGTAATCTCAGTGACTGTTATCTAAGTGACTGTAATCTCAGTGACGATAATCTCAGTGTCTTTAAACTGAGTGACTGTAATATCAGTGTCTGTAATCTCAGTGACTGTATTCCGAGTGACTGTAATCTCAGTGTCTTTAATCTCAGTGTCTGTAATCTCAGTGACAGTAATCTCAGTATCTGTAATCACAATGACTGCAATATAAGTGACTGTATTCTGAGTGTCTATATTCTGAGTGTCTGTAATCTCAGTGACTGGAATCTCAGTGGCTTTAATCACAGTGTCTGCAATTTCAGCGACTAATCTCAGTGTCTATAATTTCAGTGTCTGTAAACTCAGTGAATGTAATCTCAGTGACTGTAATCTCAGTGAATGTATTCCGAGTGACTGTAATCTCAGTGTCTGTAATCGCAATGACTGCAATATCAGTGACTGTATTCTGAGTCACTGTAATCTCAGTGTCTGTAATCTCAGTTACTGTATTTTCAGTGTCTGTAAACTCAGTGACTGTAATCTCAGTGAATGTATTCCAAGTGACTCAAATCTCAGTGTCTGTAATATCAGTGTCTGTAATCTCAGTGACTTTAATCTCAGTGTCTGTAATCTGTGTAACAGTATTCTGAATGACTGTAATCTGTGTCTGTAATCTAAGTGACGGTAATCTTGGTTACTGTAATCTCAGTGACTGTAATCTTAGTGACTGTAATCTCAGTTACTGTAATCTCAGTGACTGTAATCACAGTGTCTGTAATCTGAGTGACTGTAATATCAATGACTGAATAGCGAGTGACTGTAATCTCAGTGTCTGTATTCTCAGTGTCTGTAATTTCAGTGACTGTAATATCACTGACTGCATTCTCAGTGACTGTAATCTCAGTGACTGTATTCTCAGTGACTGGGGTATCAGTGACGGCAATATCAGAGACTGTAATTTCAGTGACTGTAATCTCAGTGACTGTAATCTTAGTGACTGTAATCTCAGTGACTGTAATCTCAGTGACTGTAATCTCAGTGACAGTAATCTCAGTGTCTGTAATCTGAGTGACTGTAATCTCAGTGACTGCATACTGAGTGACTGTAATCTAAGTGTCTGTAATCTCAGTGTCTGCAATTTCAGTGATTGTGATTTTACTGACTGTAATCTCCGGATCTGTAATCGCAGCGACTAATCTCAGTGACTGTATTCTCATTGACTGTAATCTCAGTGACTGTTATCTAAGTGACTGTAATCTCAGTGACGATAATCTCAGTGTCTTTAAACTGAGTGACTGTAATATCAGTGTCTGTAATCTCAGTGACTGTATTCCGAGTGATTGTAATCTCAGTGTCTTTAATCTCAATGGCTGTAATCTCAGTGACTGTAATCTCAGTGTCTGTAATCTCAGTGACAGTAATCTCAGTATCTGTAATCACAATGACTGCAATATAAGTGACTGTATTCTGAGTGTCTGTATTCTGACTGTCCGTAATCTCAGTGACTGGAATCTCAGTGGCTTTAATCACAGTGTCTGCAATTTCAGCGACTAATCTCAGTGTCTATAATTTCAGTGTCTGTAAACTCAGTGAATGTAATCTCAGTGACTGTAATCTCAGTGACTTTAATCTTAGTGTCTGTAATCTCAGTGACTTTAATCTCAGTTACAGTAATCTCAGTGACTGCAATCTCAGTGCCTGTAATCTCCGTGTTTGTAGCCTCAGTGACTAATTACAGTATCTGTAATATCAGTGACTGTAATCTCAGTGACTGTATTCCGAGGGACTGTAATCTCAGTGACCGTATTCTGAGTGACAGTATTCTGAGTGACTGTAATATCAGTGTCTGTAATCTCAGTGTCTGTAATCTCAGTGACTTTAATCTGTGTTTGTAATCTCAATGAGTGTAATCTCAGTGCCTGTAATCTCCGTGTTTGTAGCCTCAGTGACTAATTACAGTATCTGTAATATCAGTGACTGTAATCTCAGTGACTGTATTCCGAGGGACTGTAATCTCAGTGTCTGTAATCTCAGTGTCTGTAATCTGAGTGACTTTAATCTCAGTGTCTGTAATATCAGTGACTGCAATCTCAGTGACTGTAATGTCAATGACTGTATCCTGAGTGACAGTATTCTGAGTGACTGTAATCTGTGTCTGTAATCTGTGACTGTAATCTAAGTTACTGTAATCTCAGTGATTGTAATCTCTGTGCCTGTAATCTCCATGTCTGCAGCCTCAGTGACTAATTACAGTATCTGTATTCTCAGTATCTACAATTTCATTGACTGTAATATCACTGACTGTATTCTCAGTGACTGTAATCTCAGTGACTGTATTCTCAGGGACTGGGGTCTCAGTGACTGTAATTTTAGTCACTGTAATCTCAGTGACTGTAATCTCAGCGTCTGTAATCTGAGTGACTGTAATCTCAGTGACTGTATACCGAGTGACTGTAATTTAAGTGACTGTAATCTCAGTGACGATAATCTCAGTGTCTTTTTACTGAGTGACTGTAATCTCATTGACTGTAATCTCTGTGACTGTATTCCGAGTGACTGTAATCTCAGTGTCTTTAATCACAGCGTCTGTAATCTCAGTATCTGTAATCACAATGACTGCAATATCAGTGACTGTATTCTGAGTGTCTGTAATCACAGTGACTGGAATCTCAGTGGCTTTAATCACAGTGTCTGCAATTTCAGCGACTAATCTCAGTGTCTGTAATCTCAATGACTGCAATATCAGTGACTGTATTCTGAGTGACTGTAATCTCAGTGTCTGTAATCTCAGAGACTGTATTCTCAGTGTCTGTAAACTCAGTGACTGTAATCTCAGTGACTGTCTTCTCAGTGACAGTAATCACACTATCTGCATTCTCAGTGACTGTAATTTCAGTGACTGTAATCTCACTGATTGTAATTTCAGTCACTGTAATCTCAGTGACTGTATTCTCAGTGTCTGTAATTTCAGTGACTGTAATATCACTGACTACATTCTCAGTGACTGTAATCTCAGTGACTGTAATCTCAGTGTCTGTAGACTCAGTGACTAATTACAGTATCTGTAATCTCAGTGAGTATATTCTCAGTGTCTGTAATCTCGGTGACTGTCATCTGTGTCAGTAATGTCAATGACTGTAATCTCAGTGTCTGTAATCTTCGTGACTGTAATCTCAGTGACTGTATTCTCAGTGACTGTAATCTGAGTGACTGTAATATCAGTGACTGTATTCTCAGTGGCTTTAATCACAGTGTCTGCAATTTCAGCGACTAATCTCAGTGCCTGTAATCTCAATGACTGCAATATCAGTGACTGTCTTCTGAGTGACTGTAATCTCAGTGTCTGTAATCTCAGTGACTGTATTCTCAGTGTCTGTAAACTCAGTGACTGTAATCTCAGTGACTGTAATCTCAGTGCCTGTAATCTCAGTGCCTGTAATCTCAGTGACTATTCTCAGTGTCTGTAATCTCAGTGACAGTAATCACACTATCTGCATTCTCAGTGACTGTAATTTCAGTGACTGTAATCTAATTTATTGTAATTTCAGTCACTGTAATCGCTGTGACTGTATTCTCAGTATCTGTAATTTCAGGGACTGTAATATCACTGACTACATTCTCAGTGACTGTAATCTCAGTGACTATATTCTCAGTGACTGGGGTCTCAGTGACGCCAATATCAGAGACTGTAATATCAGTGACTGCAATCTCAGTGTCTTTAAACTGAATGACTGTAATCTCAGTGACTGTAATGTCAGTGACTGTATTCCGAGTGATGTAATCTCAGTGTCTTTAATCTCAATGTCTGTAATCTCAGTGACTGTAATCTCAGTATCTGTAATCACAATGACTGCAATATCAGTGACTGTATTCTGAGTGTCTGTAATCTCAGTGACTGGAATCTCAGTGGCTTTAATCACAGTGTCTGCCTTTTCAGCGACTAATCTCAGTGACTGTATTCTCATTGACTGTAATCTCAGTGACTGTAATCTAAGTGACTGTAATCTCAGTGCCGGTAATCTCAGTGTCTGTAATCTCAATGACTGTAATCTCAGTGACTGTCTTCCAAGCGACTGTATTCTCAGAGTCTGCAATCTCAGTGACTGTAATCTCAGTGGCTGTACTCTCCGTGTCTGCAATGTTAGTTACTAATCTCAGTGACTTTAATCTCAGCGCCTGTAATCTCAGTGACTGTAATCTCAGTGACTGTAATCTCAGTGACTGTCATCTCAGTGACTGTAATCTCAGTGCCTGTAATCTCAGTGTCTGTAGACTCAGTGACTAATTACAGTATCTGTAATCTCAGTGAGTGTATTCTCAGTGTCTGTAATCTCGGTGACTGTCAGCTGTGTCAGTAATGTCAGTGACTGTAATCTCAGTGTCTGTAATCTCAGTGACTAATCACAGAATCTATATTTTCAGTGAGTGTAATTTCAGTGACGTTAATCTCAGTGACTGTAATCTCAGTGTCTGTATTCTCAATGACTGTAATCTCAGTGTCTGTAATATCAGTGACTGTAATCTCAGTGACTGTAATCTCAGTGACTGTAATGTCAATGACTGTATTCTCAGTGACAGTATACTCAGTGACTGTAATCTCTGTGACTGTAATATCAGTGACTGTAATCTCAGTGACTGTAATCTCAGTGGCTGTATTCTCATTGACTGTAATCTCAGTGACTGTAATCTAAGTGACTGTAATCTCAGTGTCGGTAATCTCAGTGCCTTTAAACTGAGTGACTGTAATCTCAGTGACTTTATTCCGAGTGACTGTAATCTCAGTGTCTTTCATCTCTGTGTCTATAATCTCAGTGACTGTAATCTCAGTATCTGTAATCTCAATGACTGCAATATCAGTGACTGTATTCTGAGTGTCTGTAATCTCAGTGACTGGAATCTCAGTGGCTTTAATCACAGTGTCTGCAATTTCAGCGACTAATCTCAGTGTCTGTAATCTCAATGACTGCAATATCAGTGTCTGTATTCTGAGCGCCTGTAATCTCAGTGTCTGTAATCTCAGTGACTGTAATTTCAATGACTGGTATCTCAGTGACTGTAAACTCAGTGTCTGTAATCTCAGTGTCTGTAATCTCAATGACAGTAATCTCAGTGACTGTATTCCAAGTGACTGTATTCTCAGAGTCTGCAATCTCAGTGGCGGTAATCTCCATGTCTGCAATGTCAGCGACTAATCTCAGTGACTTTAATATCAGCGTCTGTAATGTCAGTGACTGTAATCTCAGTGACTGTAATCTCAGTGCCTGTAATCTCAGTGTCTGTAGACTCAGTGACTAATTACAGTATCTGTAATCTCAGTGAGTGTATTCTCAGTGTGTGTAATCTCGGTGACTGTCATCTGTGTCAGTAATGTCACTGACTGTAATCTCAGTGTCTGTAATCTCAGTGACTAATCACAGAATCTATATGTTCAGTGAGTGTAATTTCAGTGACGGTAATTTCAGTGACTGTAATCTCGGTGTCTGTATTCTCAGTGACTTTAATCTCAGTGTCTGTAATCTCAGTGTCTATAATTTTAGTGACTGTAATCTCAGTGACTGTATTCTCAGTGACTGTAATCTGAGTGACTGTAATATCAATGACTGTATTCTCAGTGGCTTTAATCACAGTGTTTCAGGCTTTCAGGGAGCTAGGATGGAAGCTCAGAACTAGAACAAACAGAGTTGTTATCTCTGGGTTGTTGCCCGTGCCACGTGATAGTGAGTTGAGGAATAGGGAGAGAGAGCATTTAAACACGTGGCTACAGGGATGGTGTAGGCGGGAGGGATTCAGATTTCTGGATAACTGGGGCTCTTTCTGGGGAAGGTGGGACCTCTACAGACAGGATGGTCTACATCTGAACCTGAGGGGCACAAATATCCTGGGGGGGAGATTTGTTAGTGCTCTTTGGGGTGGTTTAAACTAATGCAGCAGGGGCATGGGAACCTGGATTGTAGTTTTAGGGTAAGGGAGAATGAGAGTATAGAGGTCAGGAGCACAGATTTGACGTCGCAGGAGGGGGCCAGTGTTCAGGTAGGTGGTTTGAAGTGTGTCTACTTCAATGCCAGGAGTATACGAAACAAGGTAGGGGAACTGGCAGCATGGGTTGGTACCTGGGACTTCGATGTTGTGGCCATTTCGGAGACATGGATAGAGCAGGGACAGGAATGGATGTTGCAGGTTCCGGGGTTTAGGTGTTTTAGTAAGCTCAGAGAAGGAGGCAAAAGAGGGGGAGGTGTGGCGCTGCTAGTCAAGAGCAGTATTACGGTGGCGGAGAGGATGCTAGATGGGGACTCTTCTTCCGAGGTAGCATGGGCTGAAGTTAGAAACAGGAAAGGAGAGGTCACCCTGTTGGGAGTTTTTTATAGGCCTCCTAATAGTTCTAGGGATGTAGAGGAAAGGATGGCGAAGATGATTCTGGATAAGAGCGAAAGTAACAGGGTAGTTATTATGGAAGACTTTAACTTTCCAAATATTGACTGGAAAAGATATAGTTCGAGTACAATAGATGGGTCGTTTTTTGTACAGTGTGTGCAGGAAGGTTTACTGAAATAATATGTTGACAGGCCAACAAGAGGCGAGGCCACATTGGATTTGGTTTTGGGTAATGAACCAGGCCAGGTGTTGGATTTGGAGGTAGGAGAGCACTTTGGGGACAGTGACCACAATTCGGTGACGTTTACGTTAATGATGGAAAGGGATAAGTATACACCACAGGGCAAGAGTTATAGCTGGGGGAAGGGCAATTATGATGCCATTAGACGTGACTTGGGGGGATAAGGTGGAGAAGTAGGCTGCAAGTGTTGGGCACACTGGATAAGTGGGGCTTGTTCAAGGATCAGCTACTGCGTGTTCTTGATAAGTATGTACCGGTCAGGCAGGGAGGAAGGCGTCGAGCGAGGGAACCGTGGTTTACCAAGGAAGTGGAATCTCTTGTTAAGAGGAAGAAGGAGGCCTATGTGAAGATGAGGTGTGAAGTTTCAGTTGGGGCGATGGATAGTTACAAGGTAGCGAGGAAGGATCTAAAGAGAGAGCTAAGACGAGCAAGGAGGGGACATGAGAAGTATTTGGCAGGAAGGATCAAGGAAAACCCAAAAGCTTTCTATAGGTATGTCAGGAATAAGCGAATGACGAGGGAAAGAGTAGGACAGTCAAGGACAGGGATGGGAAATTGTGTGTGGAGTCTGAAGAGATAGGCGAGATACTAAATGAATATTTTTCGTCAGTATTCACTCAGGAAAAAGATAATGTTGTGGAGGAGAATGCTGAGCCCCAGGCTAATAGAATAGATGGCATTGAGGTACGTAGGGAAGAGGTGTTGGCAATTCTGGACAGGCTGAAAATAGATAAGTCCCCGGGACCTGATGGGATTTATCCAAGGATTCTCTGGGAGGCCAGGGAAGAGATTGCTGGACCTTTGGCTTTGATTTTTATGTCATCATTGGCTACAGGAATAGTGCCAGAGGACTGGAGGACAGCAAATGTGGTCCCTTTGTTCAAAAAGGGGAGCAGAGACAACCCCGGCAACTATAGACCGGTGAGCCTCACGTCTGTAGTAGGTAAAGTCTTGGAGGGGATTATAAGAGACAAGATTTATAATCATCTAGATAGGAATAATATGATCAGGGATAGTCAGCATGGCTTTGTGAAGGGTAGGTCATGCCTCACAAACCTTATTGAGTTCTTTGAGAAGGTGACTGAACAAGTAGATGAGGGTAGAGCAGTTGATGTGGTGTATATGGATTTCAGCAAAGCGTTTGATAAGGTTCCCCACGGTAGGCTACTGCAGAAAATACGGAGGCTGGGGATTGAGGGTGATTTAGAGATGTGGATCAGAAATTGGCTAGCTGAAAGAAGACAGAGGGTGGTGGTTGATGGGATATGTTCAGAATGGAGTACAGTCACAAGTGGAGTACCACAAGGATCTGTTCTGGGGCCGTTGCTGTTTGTCATTTTTATCAATGACCTAGAGGAAGGCGCAGAAGGGTGGGTGAGTAAATTTGCAGACGATACTAAAGTCGGTGGTGTTGTCGATAGTGTGGAAGGATGTAGCAGGTTACAGAGGGATATAGATAAGCTGCAGAGCTGGGCTGAGAGGTGGCAAATGGAGTTTAATGTAGAGAAGTGTGAGGTGATTCACTTTGGAAGGAATAACAGGAATGCGGAATATTTGGCTAATGGTAAAGTTCTTGAAAGTGTGGATGAGCAGAGGGATCTAGGTGTCCATGTACATAGATCCCTGAAAGTTGCCACCCAGGTTGATAGGGTTGTGAAGAAGGCCTATGGAGTGTTGGCCTTTATTGGTAGAGGGATTGAGTTCCGGAGTCGGGAGGTCATGTTGCAGCTGTACAGAACTCTGGTACGGCTGCATTTGGAGTATTGCGTACAGTTCTGGTCACCGCATTATAGGAAGGACGTGGAGGCTTTGGAGCGGGTGCAGAGGAGATTTACCAGGATGTTGCCTGGTATGGAGGGAAAATCTTATGAGGAAAGGCTGATGGACTTGAGGTTGTTTTCGTTGGAGAGAAGGTTAAGAGGAGACTTAATAGAGGCATACAAAATGATCAGGGGTTGGATAGGGTGGACAGTGAGAGCCTTCTCCCGCGGATGGAAATGGCTGGCACGAGGGGACATAACTTTAAACTGAGGGGTAATAGATATAGGACAGAGGTCAGAGGTAGGTTCTTTACGCAAAGAGTAGTGAGGCCGTGGAATGCCCTACCTGCTACAGTAGTGAACTCGCCAACATTGAGGGCATTTAAAAGTTTATTGGATAAACATATGGATGATAATGGCATAGTGTAGGTTAGATGGCTTTTGTTTCGGTGCAACATCGTGGGCCGAAGGGCCTGTACTGCGCTGTATTGTTCTATGTTCTATGTTCTATGTTCTATGTCTGCAATTTCAGCGACTAATCTCAGGGTCTGTAATCTCACTGACTGCAATATCAGTGACTGTATTCTGAGTGACTGTAATCTCAGTGTCTGTAATCTCAGCGTCTGTAATATCAGTGACTGTAATCTCAGTGACTGTAATATCAGTGACTGTAATGTCAATGACTGTATTCTGAGTGACAGTATACTCAGTGACTGTAATCTCTGTGACTGTAATCTCAGTGCCTGTATTCTCAGTGGCTGTAATCTCAGTGTGTGTAATCTCAATGATTAATCTCAGTGACTGTAATATCAGTGACTGTATTCTCCGTGCCTGTAATCTCGGTGACTGTAATCCCAGTGCCTGTAATCCCAGTGCCTGCAATCTCAGTGCCTGTAGTCTCAGTGACTGTAATCTCAGTGACTATTCTCAGTGTCTGTAATCTCAGTGACAGTAATCACACTATCTGCATTCTCAGTGACTGTAATTTCAGTGACTGTAATCTCACTGATTGTAATTTCAGTCACTGTAATCTCAGTGACTGCATTCTCAGTGACTGTAATCTCAGTGACTGTATTCTCAGTGACTGGGGTCCCAGTGCCGGCAATATCAGAGACTGTAATCTCAGTGACTGTAATCACAGTGACTGTAATCTCAGTGACTTTAATCTCAGTATCTGTAATCTGAGTGACTGTAATCTCAGTGACTGTATACCGAGTGACTGTAATCTCAGTGTCTGTAATATCAGTGTCTGTAACTTCAGTGACTGTGATCTCACTGACTGTAATCTCCGGATATGTAATCTCAGCGAATAATATCAGTGACTGTAATCACAGTATCTGTATTCACAGTGACTGTAATCTCAGTGACTGTAATCTCAGTGTCTGTAATCTCAGTGACTGCAATATTAGAGTCTGTAATCTCAGTGACTGTATTCTCATTGACTGTAATCTCAGTGACTGTAATCTAAGTGACTGTAATCTCAGTGACGATAATCTCAGTGTCTTTAAACTGAGTGACTGTAATCTCAGTGACTGTAATCTCAGTGACTGTATTCCGAGTGATTGTAATCTCAGTGTCTTTAATCTCAATGGCTGTAATCTCAGTGACTGTAATCTCAGTATCTGTAATCACAATGACTGCAATATCAGTGACTGCATTCTGCGTGTCTGTAATCTCAGTGACTGGAATTTCAGTTGCTTTAATCACAGTGTCTGCAATTTCAGCGACTAATCTCAGTGTCTATAATCGCAATGACTGCAATATCAGTGACTGTATTCTGAGTGACTGTAATCTCAGTGTCTGTAATCTCAGTTACTGTATTTTCAGTGTCTGTAAACTCAGTGACTGTAATCTCAGTGAATGTATACCAAGTGACTCTAATCTCAGTGTCTGTAATCTGTGTAACAGTATTCTGAGTGACTGTAATCTGTGTCTGTAATCTAAGTGACTGTAATCTCGGTTACTGTAATCTCAGTGACTGTATTCTCATTGACTGTAATCTCAGTGACCGTAATCTCAGTGACGGTATTCTGAGTTACTGTATTCTGAGTGACTGTCATCTGAGTGTCTGTAATCTCAGTGTCTGTAATCTCAGTGACTGTAATCTCATTGACTGTAATCTCAGTGACTGTAATCTCAGTGACTTTAATTTCAATGACTGCAATCGCAGTGACTGTATTCTGAGTGACTGTATTTTCAGTGACTGTAATCTCACTGTAATCTCAGTGTTTGTATCTCAGTGACTGCAATCTCAGTGGTTGTAATCTAAGTGTCTGTAATTTCAGCGACTAATCTCAGTGATTGTAATCTCAGTGTCTGTAATCTCAGTGACTGTTATCTCAGTGCCTGTAATATCAGTGTCTGTAACTTCAGTGACTAATCACAGTATCTGTATTCTCAGTGACTGTAATCTCAGTGACTGTATTCTCAGTGTCTATAATCACAGTCACTGCAATCTCAGTGACTGTAATCTCTGTGACTGTATTCTGAGCGACTGTATTCTCAGTGACTGTAATCTCAGTGTCTGTAATCACAGTGACTGTTATCTCTGTGTCTGTAATCTCAGTGACTGAAATCTCAGTGACTTTAATCTCAGTGACTGTATTCTGAGTGACTGTATTCTGAATGACTGTATTTACAATGATTGTAATCACAGTGACTGGAGTCCCAATGACTGTAATGTCGGGCTGTAATCATAGTGACAGTAATGTCAGTGACTGTATTCTCAGTGACTGTAATCTCAATGTCTGTAATATCAGTGAATGGAGTCTCAATGACATAATCTCAGTGTCAGCAATCTCAGTGACTGTAATCTTAGTGACTGTTTTCTCAGTGCCTCTATTATCAGTGACTGTATTCTCAGTGTCTGTAATATAAGTGTCTGTAACCTCAGTGACTAATCTCAGTGACTGTGATCTGTGACTGTAATCTCAGCGACTAATCTGTGACTGTAATCTCAGTGACTGTAATCTCAGTGTCTGTAATTTCAGTGTCTGTAATCTCAGTGACTGTAATCATAATGACTGTAATCTCAGAAACTGTATTCTGAGTGACTGGAGTCTCAGTGACAGCAATATCAGAGACTGTAATCTCAGTGAATGTAATCTCAGTGACTGTAATATCAGCGACTGTAATCTCTGAGTCTGTAATCTCAGTGACTGTAATTTCAGTGTCTGTAATGTCAGTGACTGTAATCTCAGTGACTGTAATCTCAGTGACTATAATCTCAGTGACTGTATTCTCATTGACTGTAATCTCAGTGACTGTAATCGCAGTATCTGTAATCTCAACGACTAATATCAGTGACTGTAATCACAGTATTTGTATTCTCAGTGACTGTAATCTCAGTGACTGTAATCTCAGTGTCTGTATTCTCAGTGACTGTAATCCCAGTGACTGTAATCTCAGTGATTTTATTCTCAGTGTCTATAATCTCAGCGGCTGTCATCTCAGTGACTGTAATGTCAATAACTGTAATCTGAGAGACTGTAATCTTAGTGTTTGTATTCTCAGTTGCTGTAATCTCAGTCTATATAATCTCAACGACCAATCTCAGTGACTGTATTCTCTGCCACTGTAATCTCAGTCCCTGTAATCTCAGTGACGGTATTCTCCGCGACTGTTGTATCAGTGACTGTAATCTCAGTGACTGTAATCTCAGTGACTGTATTCTCAGTGACTGGAGACTCAGTGATAGTAATCTCAGTGTCTGTAATCTCAGTGACTGTATTCTCAGTGACTGTCATGGCAGTGGCTGTAATCTCAGTGTTTGTAATCTCAGTGACTACAATGTCAATGACTGTATACTGAGTGACAGTATTCTCAGTGACTGTAATCTCAGTGACTGTAATCTCAGTGTCTGTATTCTTAGTGACTGTAATCTCAGTGTATGTAATCTCAACGACTAATCTCAGTCACAGTAATCTCAGTGACTGTAATCTCAGTATCGGTAATCTCAGTGACTAATATCAGTGACTGCAATCACAGTAAGTGTATTCTCAGTGACTGTAATCTCAGTGACTGTAATCTCAGTGTCTGTAATCTCAGTGTCTGTAATCTCAGTATCTGTAATCTCAGTGACTAATATCAGTGACTGTAATCACAGTATTTGGATTCTTATTGACTGTAATCTCAGTGTCTGTAATCTCAGCGACTATAATATCATTGTCTGTAATCTCAGTGAGCCTAATCTCAGTGACTGTAATCCCAGTGACTGTAATCTCAGTGACTGTATTCTCAGTGACTGTATTCTCAGTGTCTGTAATGTCAGTGACTGTAATGTCAGTGACTGTAATGTCAGTGACTGTAATCTGAGTGACTGTAATCTCAGTGACTGTATTCTCATTGACTGTAATCTCAGTGACTGTAATCTCAGTATCTGTAATCTCAGCGACTAATATTAGTGACTGTAATCACAGTATTTGTATTCTCAGTGACTGCAATCTCAGTGACTGTAATCTCAGTGACTGTGTTCTCACTGATTGTAGCCTCAGTGACTGTAATCTCAGTGACTGTAATCTCAGTGACTGTAATCCCAGTGACTGTAATCTCTGTGAGAGTATTCTCAGTGTCTGTAATCTCAGTGACTGTATTCTCAGTGGCTATAACATCAGTGGCTGTAATCTCAGTGACTGTAATGTCAATGACTGTAATGTCAGCGACTGTAATCTCAGTGACTGTAATCTCAGTGACTGTAATCTCAGTGTATGTCATCTGAGTGATCGTATTCTCAGTGTCTGTAATCTCAGTGACTGTCATCTCAGTGTCTGTAATCTCAGTGACTTCTCAGTAACTATATTCTCAGTGTCTGTAACATCAGTGACTGTCATCTCAGTGATTGTAATCTCAGTGACTGTAATGTCAATGACTGTAATCTCAGTGACTGTAATCTCAGAGACTGTAATCTCTGTGACTGTAATCTCAGCGAACAATCTGAGTGACTGTCATCTCAGTGGCTGTAATCTCAGTGGCTACAATCTAATTTACTGTAATCTCAGTGCCTGTAATCTCAGTGATGGTAATCCCAGTTACTGTAATCTCAGTGACTATTCTCTGCCTGTAATCTCAGTGACAGTAATATCATTATCTGCATTCTCGGTGACTGTAATTGCAGTGACAGTAATCTCACTGATTGTAATCTCAGTTACTGTAATCTCAGTGATTGTATTCTCTGTATCTGTAATTTCAGTGACTGTAATCTCACTGACTGTCTTCACAGTGACTGTAATCTCTGTGCCTTTATTCATGGTGACTGGAGTCTCAGTGACGGCAATATCAGAGACTATTCTCAGTGATTGTAATCACAGTGTCTGCAATTTCAGCAACTAATCTCAGTGTCTGTAATCTCAATGACTGCAATATCAGTGTCTGTATTCTCAGTGACTGTAATCTCAGTGTCTGTAATCTCAGTGTCTGTAATCTCAATGACTGTAATCTCAGTGACTGTATTCCAAGTGACTGTATTCTCAGTGTATGTAATCTGAATGACTAATCTCAGTGACTGTATTCTCAGTCACTGTAATCTCAGTGCCTGTAATCTCATTGACTGCATTCTCCATGACTGTATTCTCCGTGTCTGTAATCTCAGTGACTGTAATATCAGTGACTGCAATCTCAGTGTCTTTAAACTGAATGACTGTAATCTCAGTGACTGTAATCTCAGTGGCTGTATTCCAAGTGACTGTAATCTCAGTGTCTTTAATCTCAATGTCTGTAATTCCAGTGACTGTAATCTCAGTATCTGCAATCACAATGACTGCAATATCAGTGACTGTATTCTGAGTGTCTGTAATCTCAGTGACTGGAATCTCAGTGGCTTTAATCACAGTGTCTGCCATTTCAGCGACTAATCTCAGTGACTGTATTCTCATTGACTGTAATCTCAGTGACTGTAATCTAAGTGACTGTAATCTCAGTGCCGGTAATCTCAGTGCCTTTAAACTGAGTGACTGTAATCTCAGTGACTTTATTCCGAGTGACTGTAATCTCAGTGTCTTTAATCTCAGTGCCTATAATCTCAGTGACTGTAATCTCAGTATCTGTAATCTCAATGACTGCAATATCAGTGACTGTATTCTGAATGTCTGTAATCTCAGTGACTGGAATCGCAGTGTCTTTAATCAGTGTCTGCAATTTCAGCGGCTAATCTTAGTATCTGTAATCTCAATGACTGCAATATCAGTGTCTGTATTCTGAGTGACTGTAATCTCAATGTCTGTAATCTCAGTGTTTGTAATCTCAATGACTGTAATCTCAGTTACTGTATTCCAAGTGACTGTATTCTCAGTGTATGTAATCTCAATGACTAATCTCAATGACTGTAATCTCAGTGACTGTATTCCAAGTGACTGTATTCTCAGAGTCTGCAATCTCAGTGACTGTAATCTCAGTGGCTGTAATCTCCGTGTCTGCAATGTCAGCGACTAATCTCAGTGACTTTAATCTCAGCGTCTGTAATCTCAGTGACTGTAATCTCAGTGACTGTAATCTCAGTGACTGTAATCTCAGTGTATGTAGACTCAGTGACTAATTACAGTATCTGTAATCTCAGTGAGTGTATTCTCAGTGTCTGTAATCTCGGTGACTGTCATCTGTGTCAGTAATGTCAGTGACTGTAATCTCAGTGTCTGTAATCTCAGTGACTAATCACAGAATCTATATTTTCAGTGAGTGTAATTTCAGTGACGGTAATCTCAGTGACTGTAATCTCAGTGTCTGTATTCTCAGTGACTGTAATCTCAGTGTCTGTAATCTCAGTGTCTGTAATCTTCGTGACTGTAATCTGAGTGACTGTATTCTCAGTATCTGTAATCTGAGTGACTGTAATATCAATGACTGTATTCTCAGTGGCTTTAATCAGTGTCTGCAATTTCAGCGACTAATCTCAGTGCCTGTAATCTCAATGACTGCAATATCAGTGACTGTATTCTGAGTGACTGTAATCTCAGTGTCTGTAATCTCAGTGACTGTATTCTCAGTGCCTGTAAACTCAGTGACTGTAATCTCAGTGACTGTAATCTCAGTGACTGTAATCTCAGTGAATGTATTCCGACTGACTGTAATCCCAGTGTCTGTAATCTCAGTGTCTGTACTCTCAGTGACTGTAATCTCAGTGCCTGTAATCTCAGTGCCTGTAATCTCAGTGACTATTCTCAGTGTCTGTAATCTCAGTGACAGTAATTACACTATCTGCATTCTCAGTGACTGTAATCTCAGTGACTGTAATCTCAGTGTCTGTAATCTCAGTGACTGTAATCTGTGTCTGTAATGTCAGTGACTGTAATGTCAGTGACTGTAATCTCAGTGACTGTAATCTCAGTGACTGTAATCTCAGTATCTGTTATCTCAGCAACTAATATTTGTGACTGTAATCACAGTATTTGTATTCTCAGTGACTGCAATCTCAGTGACTGCAATCTCAGTGACTGTGTTCTCACTGATTGTAGACTCAGTGACTGTAATCTCAGTGACTGTAATCTCAGTGACTGTAATCCCAGTGACTGTAATCTCTGTGAGAGTATTCTCAGTGTCTGTAATCTCAGTGACTGTATTCTCAGTGGCTGTAACATCAGTGGCTGTAATCTCAGTGACTGTAATGTCAATGACTGTAATGTCAGCGACTGTAATCTCAGTGACTGTAATCTCAGTGACTGTAATCTCAGTGTATGTCATCTGAGTGACCGTATTCTCAGTGTCTGTAATCTCAGTGACTGTAATCTCAGTTACTGTCATCTCAGTGTCTGTCATCTCAGTGACTTCTCAGTGACTGTATTCTCAGTGTCTGTAACATCAGTGACTGTAATCTCAGTGACTGTAATCTCAGTGACTGTAATGTCAATGACTGTACTCTCAGCGACTATAATCTCAGAGACTGTAATCTCTGTGACTGTAATCTCAGTGAACAATCTGAGTGACTGTCATCTTAGTGGCTGTAATCTCAGTGGCTACAATCTAATTTACTGTAATGTCAGTGCCTGTAATCTCAGTGATGGTAATCCCAGTTACTGTAATCTCAGTGACTATTCTCTGCCTGTAATCTCAGTGACAGTAATATCATTATCAGCATTCTCAGTGACCGTAATTACAGTGACTGTAATCTCACTGATTGTAATCTCAGTGATTGTACTCTCTGTATCTGTAATTTCAGTGACTGTAATCTCACTGACTGTATTCACAGTGACTGTAATCTCTGTGCCTGTATTCTTGGGGACTGCAGTCTCAGTGACGGCAATATCAGAGACTGTATTCTCAGTGATTGTAATCAGAGTGTCTGCAATTTCAGCGACTAATCTCAGTGTCTGTAATCTCAATGACTGCAATATCAGTGTCTGTATTCTGAGTGACTGTAATCTCAGTGTCTGTAATCTCAGTGTCTGTAATCTCAATGACTGTAATCTCAGTGACTGTATTCCAAGTGACTGTATTCTCAGTGTATGTAATCTCAATGACTAATCTCAGTGACTGTATTCTCAGTCACTGTAATCTCAGTGCGTGTAATCTCATTGACTGCATTCTCCATGACTGTATTCTCCGTGTCTGTAATCTCAGAGACTGTAATATCAGTGACTGCAATCTCAGTGTCTTTAAACTGAATGACTGTAATCTCAGTGACTGTAATCGCAGTGACTGTATTCCGAGTGACTGTAATCTCAGTGTCTTTAATTTCAATGTCTGTAATTTCAGTGACTGTAATCTCAGTATCTGTAATCACAATGACTGCAATATCAGTGTCTGTATTCTGAGTGTCTGTAATCTCAGTGACTGGAATCTCAGTGGCTTTAATCACAGTGTCTGCCATTTCAGCGACTAATCTCAGTGACTGTATTCTCATTGACTGTCATCTCAGTGGCTGTAATCTCAGTGGCTACAATCTAATTTACTGTAATCTCAGTGCCTGTAATCTCAGTGATGGTAATCCCAGTTACTGTAATCTCAGTGACTATTCTCTGCCTGTAATCTCAGTGACAGTAATATCATTATCTGCATTCTCGGTGACTGTAATTGCAGTGACAGTAATCTCACTGATTGTAATCTCAGTTACTGTAATCTCAGTGATTGTATTCTCTGTATCTGTAATTTCAGTGACTGTAATCTCACTGACTGTCTTCACAGTGACTGTAATCTCTGTGCCTTTATTCATGGTGACTGGAGTCTCAGTGACGGCAATATCAGAGACTATTCTCAGTGATTGTAATCACAGTGTCTGCAATTTCAGCAACTAATCTCAGTGTCTGTAATCTCAATGACTGCAATATCAGTGTCTGTATTCTCAGTGACTGTAATCTCAGTGTCTGTAATCTGTGTCTGTAATCTCAATGACTGTAATCTCAGTGACTGTATTCCAAGTGACTGTATTCTCAGTGTATGTAATCTGAATGACTAATCTCAGTGACTGTATTCTCAGTCACTGTAATCTCAGTGCCTGTAATCTCATTGACTGCATTCTCCATGACTGTATTCTCCGTGTCTGTAATCTCAGTGACTGTAATATCAGTGACTGCAATCTCAGTGTCTTTAAACTGAATGACTGTAATCTCAGTGACTGTAATCTCAGTGACTGTATTCCGAGTGACTGTAATCTCAGTGTCTTTAATCTCAATGTCTGTAATTCCAGTGACTGTAATCTCAGTATCTGCAATCACAATGACTGCAATATCAGTGACTGTATTCTGAGTGTCTGTAATCTCAGTGACTGGAATCTCAGTGGCTTTAATCACAGTGTCTGCCATTTCAGCGACTAATCTCAGTGACTGTATTCTCATTGACTGTAATCTCAGTGACTGTAATCTAAGTGACTGTAATCTCAGTGCCGGTAATCTCAGTGCCTTTAAACTGAGTGACTGTAATCTCAGTGACTTTATTCCGAGTGACTGTAATCTCAGTGTCTTTAATCTCAGTGCCTATAATCTCAGTGACTGTAATCTCAGTATCTGTAATCTCAATGACTGCAATATCAGTGACTGTATTCTGAATGTCTGTAATCTCAGTGACTGGAATCGCAGTGTCTTTAATCAGTGTCTGCAATTTCAGCGACTAATCTCAGTGTCTGTAATCTCAATGACTGCAATATCAGTGTCTGTATTCTGAGTGACTGTAATCTCAATGTCTGTAATCTCAGTGTTTGTAATCTCAATGACTGTAATCTCAGTTACTGTATTCCAAGTGACTGTATTCTCAGTGTATGTAATCTCAATGACTAATCTCAATGACTGTAATCTCAGTGACTGTATTCCAAGTGACTGTATTCTCAGAGTCTGCAATCTCAGTGACTGTAATCTCAGTGGCTGTAATCTCCGTGTCTGCAATGTCAGTGACTATAATCTGTGTCTGTAATGTCAGTGACTGTAATCTCAGTGACTGCAATCTCATTGACTGTAATCTCAGTGACTGTACTCTCTGTATCTGTAATCTCAGCAACTAATATCAGTGACTGTAATCACAGTATTTGTATTCTCAGTGACTGCAATCTCAGTGACTGTAATCTCAGTGACTGTGTTCTCACTGATTGTAGCCTCAGTGACTGTAATCTCAGTGACTGTAATCCCAGTGACTGTAATCCAAGTGACTGTAATCTCTGTGAGAGTATTCTCAGTGTCTGTAACATCAGTGGCTGTAATCTCAGTGTCTGTAATGTCAATGACTGTAATCTCAGTGACTGTAATCTCAGTGACTGTAATCTCAGTGACTGTAATCTCAGTGCCTGTAATCTCAGTGTATGTAGACTCAGTGGCTAATTACAGTATCTGTAATCTCAGTGAGTGTATTCTCAGTGTCTGTAATCTCGGTGACTATCATCTGTGTCAGTAATGTCAGTGACTGTAATCTCCGTGTCTGTAATCTCAGTGACTAATCACAGAATCTATATTTTCAGTGAGTGTAATTTCAGTGACGGTAATCTCAGTGACTGTAATCTCAGTGTCTGTATTCTCAGTGGCTGTAATCTCAGTGTCTGTAATCTCAGTGTCTGTAATCTTCGTGACTGTAATCTGAGTGACTGTATTCTCAGTATCTGTAATCTGAGTGACTGTAATATCAATGACTGTATTCTCAGTGGCTTTAATCAGTGTCTGCAATTTCAGCGACTAATCTCAGTGCCTGTAATCTCAATGACTGCAATATCAGTGACTGTATTCTGAGTGACTGTAATCTCAGTGTCTGTAATCTCAGTGACTGTATTCTCAGTGTCTGTAAACTCAGTGACTGTAATCTCAGTGACTGTAATCTCAGTGACTGTAATCTCAGTGAATGTATTCCGACTGACTGTAATCCCAGTGCCTGTAATCTCAGTGTCTGTACTCTCAGTGACTGTAATCTCAGTGCCTGTAATCTCAGTGCCTGTAATCTCAGTGACTGTAATCTCAGTGACAGTAATCACACTATCTGCATTCTCAGTGACTGTAATCTCAGTGACTGTAATCTCAGTGTCTGTAATCTCAGTGACTGTAATCTGTGTCTGTAATGTCAGTGACTGTAATGTCAGTGACTGTAATCTCAGTGAATGTAATCTCAGTGACTGTATTCTCATTGACTGTAATCTCAGTGACTGTAATCTCAGTATCTGTTATCTCAGCAACTAATATTTGTGACTGTAATCACAGTATTTGTATTCTCAGTGACTGCAATCTCAGTGACTGCAATCTCAGTGACTGTAATATCAGTGACTGTATTCTCAGTGGCTTTAATCACAGTGTCTGCAATTTCAGCAACTAATCCCAGTGCCTGTAATCTCAATGACTGCAATATCAGTGACTGTATTCTGAGTGACTGTAATCTCAGTGTCTGTAATCTCAGTGACTGTATTCTCAGTGTCTGTAAACTCAGTGTCTGTAATCTCAGTGTCTGTAATCTTCGTGACTGTAATCTCAGTGACTGTATTCTCAGTGACTGTAATCTGAGTGACTGTAATATCAGTGACTGTATTCTCAGTGGCTTTAATCACAGTGCCTGCAATTTCAGCGACTAATCTCAGTGCCTGTAATCTCAATGACCGCAATATCAGTGACTGTATTCTGAGTGACTGTAATCTCAGTGTCTGTAATCTCAGTGACTGTATTCTCAGTGAATGTATTCCGAGTGACTGTAATCCCAGTGACTGTACTCTGTGACTGTAATGTCAGTGCCTGTGATCCCAGTGCCTGTAATCTCAGTGACTATTCTCAGTGTCTGTAATCTCAGTGACAGTAATCACACTATCTGCATTCTCAGTGACTGTAATCTCAGCTACTGTAATCTGTGTCTGTAATCTCAGTGACTATAATCTGTGTCTGTAATGTCAGTGACTGTAATCTCAGTGACTGCAATCTCATTGACTGTAATCTCAGTGACTGTACTCTCTGTATCTGTAATCTCAGCAACTAATATCAGTGACTGTAATCACAGTATTTGTATTCTCAGTGACTGCAATCTCAGTGACTGTAATCTCAGTGACTGTGTTCTCACTGATTGTAGCCTCAGTGACTGTAATCTCAGTGACTGTAATCCCAGTGACTGTAATCCAAGTGACTGTAATCTCTGTGAGAGTATTCTCAGTGTCTGTAACATCAGTGGCTGTAATCTCAGTGTCTGTAATGTCAATGACTGTAATCTCAGTGACTGTAATCTCAGTGACTGTAATCTCAGTGACTGTAATCTCAGTGCCTGTAATCTCAGTGTATGTAGACTCAGTGGCTAATTACAGTATCTGTAATCTCAGTGAGTGTATTCTCAGTGTCTGTAATCTCGGTGACTATCATCTGTGTCAGTAATGTCAGTGACTGTAATCTCCGTGTCTGTAATCTCAGTGACTAATCACAGAATCTATATTTTCAGTGAGTGTAATTTCAGTGACGGTAATCTCAGTGACTGTAATCTCAGTGTCTGTATTCTCAGTGGCTGTAATCTCAGTGTCTGTAATCTCAGTGTCTGTAATCTTCGTGACTGTAATCTGAGTGACTGTATTCTCAGTATCTGTAATCTGAGTGACTGTAATATCAATGACTGTATTCTCAGTGGCTTTAATCAGTGTCTGCAATTTCAGCGACTAATCTCAGTGCCTGTAATCTCAATGACTGCAATATCAGTGACTGTATTCTGAGTGACTGTAATCTCAGTGTCTGTAATCTCAGTGACTGTATTCTCAGTGTCTGTAAACTCAGTGACTGTAATCTCAGTGACTGTAATCTCAGTGACTGTAATCTCAGTGAATGTATTCCGACTGACTGTAATCCCAGTGCCTGTAATCTCAGTGTCTGTACTCTCAGTGACTGTAATCTCAGTGCCTGTAATCTCAGTGCCTGTAATCTCAGTGACTGTAATCTCAGTGACAGTAATCACACTATCTGCATTCTCAGTGACTGTAATCTCAGTGACTGTAATCTCAGTGTCTGTAATCTCAGTGACTGTAATCTGTGTCTGTAATGTCAGTGACTGTAATGTCAGTGACTGTAATCTCAGTGAATGTAATCTCAGTGACTGTATTCTCATTGACTGTAATCTCAGTGACTGTAATCTCAGTATCTGTTATCTCAGCAACTAATATTTGTGACTGTAATCACAGTATTTGTATTCTCAGTGACTGCAATCTCAGTGACTGCAATCTCAGTGACTGTGTTCTCCCTGATTATAGACTCAGTGACTGTAATCTCAGTGACTGTAATCTCAGTGACTGTAATCCCAGTGACTGTAATCTCTGTGAGAGTATTCTCAGTGTCTGTAATCTCAGTGACTGTATTCTCAGTGGCTGTAACATCAGTGGCTGTAATCTCAGTGACTGTAATGGCAATGACTGTAATGTCAGCGACTGTAATCTCAGTGACTGTAATCTCAGTGACTGTAATCTCAGTGTATGTCATCTGAGTGACCGTATTCTCAGTGTCTGTAATCTGTGACTGTAATCTCAGTGACTGTCATCTCAGTGTCTGTAATCTCAGTGACTTCTCAGTGACTGTATTCTCAGTGTCTGTAACATCAGTGACTGTAATCTCAGTGACTGTAATGTCAATGACTATACTCTCAGCGACTATAATCTCAGAGACTGTAATCTCTGTGACTGTAATCTCAGCGAACAATCTGAGTGACTGTCATCTCAGTGACTGTAATCTCAGTGAATGTATTCCGACTGACTGTAATCCCAGTGCCTGTAATCTCAGTGTCTGTACTCTCAGTGACTGTAATCTCAGTGCCTGTAATCTCAGTGCCTGTAATCTCAGTGACTGTAATCTCAGTGACAGTAATCACACTATCTGCATTCTCAGTGACTGTAATCTCAGTGACTGTAATCTCAGTGTCTGTAATCTCAGTGACTGTAATCTGTGTCTGTAGTCAGTGACTGTAATGTCAGTGACTGTAATCTCAGTGAATGTAATCTCAGTGACTGTATTCTCATTGACTGTAATCTCAGTGACTGTAATCTCAGTATCTGTTATCTCAGCAACTAATATTTGTGACTGTAATCACAGTATTTGTATTCTCAGTGACTGCAATCTCAGTGACTGCAATCTCAGTGACTGTGTTCTCCCTGATTATAGACTCAGTGACTGTAATCTCAGTGACTGTAGTCTCAGTGACTGTAATCCCAGTGACTGTAATCTCTGTGAGAGTATTCTCAGTGTCTGTAATCTCAGTGACTGTATTCTCAGTGGCTGTAACATCAGTGGCTGTAATCTCAGTGACTGTAATGGCAATGACTGTAATGTCAGCGACTGTAATCTCAGTGACTGTAATCTCAGTGACTGTAATCTCAGTGTATGTCATCTGAGTGACCGTATTCTCAGTGTCTGTAATCTCAGTGACTGTAATCTCAGTGACTGTCATCTCAGTGTCTGTAATCTCAGTGACTTCTCAGTGACTGTATTCTCAGTGTCTGTAACATCAGTGACTGTAATCTCAGTGACTGTAATGTCAATGACTATACTCTCAGTGACTATAATCTCAGAGACTGTAATCTCTGTGACTGTAATCTCAGCGAACAATCTGAGTGACTGTCATCTCAGTGGCTGTAATCTCAGTGGCTACAATCTAATTTACTGTAATGTCAGTGCCTGTAATCTCAGTGATGGTAATCCCAGTTACTGTAATCTCAGTGACTATTCTCTGCCTGTAATCTCAGTGACAGTAATATCATTATCAGCATTCTCAGTGACCGTAATTACAGTGACTGTAATCTCACTGATTGTAATCTCAGTGATTGTATTCTCTGTATCTGTAATTTCAGTGACTGTAATCTCACTGACTGTATTCACAGTGACTGTAATCTCTGTGCCTGTATTCTTGGGGACTGGAGTCTCAGTGACGGCAATATCAGAGACTGTATTCTCAGTGATTGTAATCAGAGTGTCTGCAATTTCAGCGACTAATCTCAGTGTCTGTAATCTCAATGACTGCAATATCAGTGTCTGTATTCTGAGTGACTGTAATCTCAGTGTCTGTAATCTCAGTGTCTGTAATCTCAATGACTGTAATCTCAGTGACTGTATTCCAAGTGATTGTATTCTCAGTGTATGTAATCTCAATGACTAATCTCAGTGACTGTATTCTCAGTCACTGCAATCTTAGTGCCTGTAATCTCATTGACTGCATTCTCCATGACTGTATTCTCCGTGTCTGTAATGTCAGAGACTGTAATATCAGTGACTGCAATCTCAGTGTCTTTAAACTGAATGACTGTAATCTCAGTGACTGTAATCGCAGTGACTGTATTCCGAGTGACTGTAATCTCAGTGTCTTTAATTTCAATGTCTGTAATTTCAGTGACTGTAATCTCAGTATCTGTAATCACAGTGACTGTATTCTCAGTGTCTGTATTCTGAGTGTCTGTAATCTCAGTGACTGGAATCTCAGTGGCTTTAATCACAGTGTCTGCCATTTCAGCGACTAATCTCAGTGACTGTATTCTCATTGACTGTAATCTCAGTGACTGTAATCTCAGTGCGGGTAATCTCAGTGCCTTTAAACTGAGTGACTGTAATCTCAGTGACTTCATTCCGAGTGACTGTAATCTCAGTGTCTTTAATCTCAGTGACTGTAATCTCAGTGACTGTAATCTCAGTGAATGTATTCCGACTGACTGTAATCTCAGTGTCTTTAATCTCAATGTCTGTAATTTCAGTGACTGTAATCTCAGTATCTGTAATCACAATGACTGCAATATCAGTGTCTGTATTCTGAGTGTCTGTAATCTCAGTGACTGGAATCTCAGTGTCTTTAATCAGTGTCTGCAATTTCAGCGACTAATCTCAGTGTCTGTAATCTCAGTGACTGCAATATCAGTGTCTGTATTCTGAGTGCCTGTAATCTCAGTGACTGTAATCTCAATGACTGGTATCTCAGTGACTGAGATTAATGTCTTTAATCTCAATGTCTGTAATTTCAGTGACTGTAATCTCAGTATCTGTAATCTCAATGACTGCAATATCAGTGACTGTATTCTGAGTGTCTGTAATCTCAGTGACTGGAATCTCAGTGTCTTTAATCAGTGTCTGCAATTTCAGCGACTAATCTCAGTGTCTGTAATCTCAGTGACTGCAATATCAGTGTCTGTATTCTGAGTGCCTGTAATCTCAGTGACTGTAATCTCAATGACTGGTATCTCAGTGACTGAGATTAATGTCTTTAATCTCAATGTCTGTAATTTCAGTGACTGTAATCTCAGTATCTGTAATCTCAATGACTGCAATATCAGTGACTGTATTCTGAGTGTCTGTAATCTCAGTCACTGGAATCTCAGTGGCTTTAATCAGTGTCTGCAATTTCAGCGACTAATCTCAGTGACTGTAATCTCAGTGACTGCAATATCAGTGTCTGTATTCTGAGTGCCTGTAATATCAGTGTCTGTAATCTCAGTGACTGTAATCTCAATGACTGGTATCTCAGTGACTGTAAACTCAGTGTCTGTAATCTCAGTGTCTGTAATCTCAATGACTGTAATCTCAGTGACTGTATTCCAAGTGACTGTATTCTCAGAGTCTGCAATCTCAGTGACTGTAATCTCCGTGTCTGCAATGTCAGCGACTAATCTCAGTGACTTTAATCTCAGCGTCTGTAATCTCAGTGACTGTAATCTCAGTGTCTGTAATCTCGGTGACTGTCATCTGTGTCAGTAATGTCAGTGACTGTAATCTCAGTGTCTGTAATCTCAGTGACTAATCACAGAATCTATATTTCCAGTGACTGTAATTTCAGTGTCTGTATTCTCAGTGACTGTAATCTCAGTGTCTGTAATCTCAGTGTCTGTAATCTTCGTGACTGTAATCTCAGTGACTGTATTCTCAGTGACTGTAATCTGAGTGACTGTAATATCAGTGACTGTATTCTCAGTGGCTTTAATCACAGTGTCTGCAATTTCAGCGACTAATCTCAGTGCCTGTAATCTCAATGACTGCAATATCACTGACTGTATTCTGAGTGACTGTAATCTCAGTGTCTGTAATCTCAGTGACTGTATTCTCAGTGTCTGTAAACTCAGTGTCTGTAATCTCAGTGTCTGTAATCTACATGACTGTAATCTCAGTGACTGTATTCTCAGTGACTGTAATATCAGTGACTGTATTCTCAGTGGCTTTAATCACAGTGCCTGCAATTTCAGCGACTAATCTCAGTGCCTGTAATCACAATGACTGCAATATCAGTGACTGTATTCTGAGTGACTGTAATCTCAGTGTCTGTAATCTCAGTGACTGTATTCTCAGTGTCTGTAAACTCAGTGTCTGTAAACTCAGTGACTGTAATCTCAGTGACTGTAATCTCAGTGAATGTATTCCGAGTGACTGTAATCCCAGTGTCTGTACTCTCAGTGACTGTAATGTCAGTGCCTGTAATCTCAGTGCCTGTAATCTCAGTGACTATTCTCAGTGTCTGTAATCTCAGTGACAGCAATCACACTATCTGCATTCTCAGTGACTGTAATCTCAGATACTGTAATCTGTGTCTGTAATCTCAGTGACTATAATCTGTGTCTGTAATGTCAGTGACTGTAATGTCAGTGACTGTAATCTCAGTGACTGTATTCTCATTGACTGTAATCTCAGTGACTGTACCCTCTGTATCTGTAATCTCAGCAACTAATATTAGTGACTGTAATCACAGTATTTGTATTCTCAGTGACTGCAATCTCAGTGACTGTAATCTCAGTGACTGTGTTCTCACTGATTGTAGCCTCAGTGACTGTAATCTCAGTGACTGTAATCCCAGTGACTGTAATCCAAGTGACTGTAATCTCTGTGAGAGTATTCTCAGTGGCTGTAATCTCAGTGTCTGTAATGTCAATGACTGTAATGTCAGGGACTGTAATCTCAGTGACTGTAATCTCAGTGACTGTATTCTCAGTGGCTGTAACATCAGTGGCTGTAACCTCAGTGTCTGTAATGTCAATGACTGTAATGTCAGGGACTGTAATCTCAGTGACTGTAATCTCAGTGACTGTAATCTCAGTGTATGTCATCTGAGTGACCGTATTCTCAGTGTCTGTAATCTCAGTGACTGTAATCTCAGTGACTGTCATCTCAGTGTCTGTAATCTCAGTGACTGTATTCTCAGTGTCTGTAACATCAGTGACTGTAATCTCAGTGACTGTAATCTCAGTGACTGTAATGTCAATGACTGTATCTCAGCGACTGTAATCTCAGTGACTGTATTCCAAGTGACTGTATTCTCAGTGTATGTAATCACAATGACTAATCTCAGTGACTGTATTCTCAGTCCCTGTAATCTCAGTGCCTGTGATCTCATTGACTGCATTCTCCATGACTGTATTCTCCGTGTCTGTAATCTCAGTGACTGTAATATCAGTGAATGTATTCCGAGTGACTGGAATCTCAGTGTCTGTAATCTCAGTGACTTTAATCTTAGTGTCTGTAATCTCAGTGACTGTAATATCAGTGAATGTATTCCGAGTGACTGGAATCTCAGTGTCTGTAATCTCCGTGTCTGTAATCTCAGTGACTTTAATCTTAGTGTCTGTAATCTCAGTGACTTTAATCTGTGTCTGTAATCTCAATGAGTGTAATCTCAGTGCCTGTAATCTCCGTGTTTGTAGCCTCAGTGACTAATTACAGTATCTGTAATATCAGTGACTGTAATCTCAGTGACTGTATTCCGAGGGACTGTAATCTCAGTGACCGTATTCTGAGTGACAGTATTCTGAGTGACTGTAATCTCAGTGTCTGTAATCTCAGTGTCTGTAATCTCAGTGTCTGTAATCTCAGTTACAGTAATCTCAGTGATTGTAATCTCAGTGTCTGTAATCTCAGTGATTGTAATCTCAGTTACAGTAATCTCAGTGATTGTAATCTCAGTGCCTGTAATCTCCATGTTTGTAACCTCAGTGACTAATTACAGTATCTGTAATATCAGTGACTGTAATCTCAGTGACTGTATTCCAAGGGACTGTAATATCAGTGACTGTAATCTCAGTGACTGTAATGTCAATGACTGTATTCTGAGTGACAGTATTCTGAGTGACTGTAATCTCAGTGTCTGTAATCTCAGTGACTGTAATCTCAGTTACTGTATTCTCTGTATCTCTAATTTCAGTGACTGTAATATCACTGACTGTAATCTCAGTGACTGTATTCTCAGGGACTGGGGTCTCAGTGACGGCAATATCAGAGACTGTGATCTCAGCATCTGTAATCTGAGTGACTGTAATCTCAGTGACTGTATACCGAGTGACTGTAATCTAAGTGACTGTAATCTCAGTGACGATAATCTCAGTGTCTTTTAACTGAGTGACTGTAATCTCATTGACTGTAATCTCAGAGACTGTATTCCGAGTGACTATAATCTCAGTGTCTTTAATCTCAGCGTCTGTAATCTCAGTGACTGTAATCTAAGTATCTGTAATCACAATGACTGCAATATCAGTGACTGTATTCTGAGTGTCTGTAATCACAATGACTGGAATCTCAGTGGCTTTAATCACAGTGTCTGCAATTTCAGCGACTAATCTCATTGTCTGTAATCTCAATGACTGCAATATCAGTGACTGTATTCTGAGCGACTGTAATCTCAGTGTCTGTAATCTCAGTGACTGTATTCTCAGTGACTGTAATCTCAATGTCTGTAATATCAGTGAATGGAGTCTCAATGACATAATCTCAGTGACTGTTTTCTCAGTGCCTCTATTCTCGGTGACTGTTATCTGTGACTGTAATCTGAGCTACTAATCTGTGACTGTAATCTCAGTGACTGTAATCTCAGTGTCTGTAATTTCAGCGACTAATCTCAATGGTTGTAATCTCGGTGTCTGTAATTTCAGAGACTAATCTCAGTGACTATAATCTCAGTGTCTGTAATCTCAGTGAATGTAATCTCAGTGAATGTATTCCGAGTGACTGTAATCTCAGTGTCTGTAATATCAGTGTCTGTAATCTCAGTGACTGTAATCATAATGACTGTAATCTCAGAAACTGCTTTCTGAGTGACTGGAGTCTCAGTGACAGCAATATCAGAGACTGTAATCTCAGTGTCTGTAATCTCAGTGACTGTAATCTCAGTTACTGTATTCTCAGTATCTCTAATTTCAGTGTCTGTAATCTCAGTGACTGTAATCTCATTGACTGTAATCTCAGTGACTGTAATCTCAGTGACTGTATTTTCAGTGACTGTAGTCTCACTGTAATCTCAGTGACTGCAATCTCAGTGGTTGTAATCTAAGTGTCTGTAATTTCAGCGACTAATCTCAGTGATTGTAATCTCAGTGTCTGTAATCTCAGTGACTGTTATCTCAGTGCCTGTAATATCAGTGTCTGTAACTTCAGTGACTAATCACAGTATCTGTATTCTGAGTGACTGTAATCTCAGTGACTGTATTCTCAGTGTCTATAATCACAGTGACTGCAATCTCAGTGTCTTTAATCTCAGTGACTGTTATCTCAGTGACTGTAATTTAAGTGACTGTATTCTGAGAGACTGTATTCTCAGTGACTGTAATCTCAGTGTCTGTAATCACAGTGACTGTTATCTCTGTGTCTGTAATCTCAGTGACTGTAATCTGTGTCTTTAATCTCAATCACTGCAATCTCAGTGACTGTATTCTGAGTGACTGTAATCTCATTGTCTGTAATCTCAGTGACCGTAATCTCAGTGTGTGTAATCTCTGTGTCTGTTATTTCAGCGACCTATCTCAGTGACTGCAATCTCAGTGTCTGTAATCTCAGTGACGGTAATGTCAGTGACTGTAATCTGTGTTTTTAATCTCAATTACTGCAATCTCAGTGACTGTATTCTGAGTGACTGTAATCTCAGTGTCTGTAATCTCAATGACTGCAATCTCAGTGACTGTATTCTGAGTGACTGTAATCTAATTGTCTGTAATCTCAGTGGTTGTAATCTCCGTGTCTGTTATTTCAGCGACCTATCTCAGTGACTGCAATCTCGGTGACTGTAATCTGTGTCTGTAATCTCAGTGACTGTAATATCAGTTTCTGTAATCTCAGAGTCTGTAATCTCAGTGTCTGTAATCTCAGTGTCTGTAATCTCAGTGTCTGTAATCTCGGTGTCTGTAATCTTGGTGTCTCATATGTCAGTGAATGTAATCTCAGTGACTGTTTTCTAAGTGACTGTAATGTCAGTGACTGTAATGTCGGTGACTGTAATGTCGGTGACTGTAATCTCGGTGTCTGTAATCTCAGTGACTGTAATCTCAGTGACTGTAATCTCAGTGACTGTAATCTCAGTGACTCTAATCTCAGCGACTGTAATCTCAGCGACTGTAATCTCAGCGACTGTATTCTGTGTCTGTAATCTCAGAGACTGTATTCCGAGTGTCTGTAATCACAGTGTCTGTAATCACAGTGTCTGTAATCACAGTGACTAATCTCAGAGTCTGTAATCTCCGTGTCTCTCATCTCAATACGAAGTTTTACAACACCAGGTTAAAGTCCAACAGGTTTGTTTTGATGTTACTAGCTTTCGGAGCGCTGCTCCTTCCTCAGGTGAATGAAGAGGTATGTTCCAGAAACATATATATAGACAGATACGAAGATGCCAAACAATGCTTGGAATGCGAGCATTAGCAGGTGATTAAATCTTTACAGATCCAGAGATGGGGTAACCCCAGGTTAAAGAGGTGTGAATTGTGTCAAGCCAGGACAGTTGGTAGGATTTCGCAGGCCAGATGGTGGGGGATGAATGTAATGCGACATGAATCCCAGGTCCCGGTTGAGGCCGCACTCATGTGTGCGGAACTTGGCTATAAGCTTCTGCTCGGCGATTCTGCGTTGTCGCGCGTCCTGAAGGCCGCCTTGGAGAATGCTTACCCGGAGATCAGAGGCTGAATGCCCTTGACTGCTGAAGTGTTCCCCGACTGGAAGGGAACATTCCTGCCTGGTGATCTGTAATCTGCAGTGATTTTGTTTCCTTTCTGGCAGCGCAGTCAGGAAACTCCCAAATCTGTTTCCCAGTCTGTCCTGAGTTAATCCGTCTCACGCGGTGTAGCACGAAAACTGGCCTGAGTTAACCGGCCTGAATGAGGATATCCACACTACGACTAACTGGTTATTACTAGCCAAGGCAGAAGAAACGTTAGGCAGGGGTCCTGTTCCTGGTCACCATCTAGCAATATCCTCAGGAGAGTAGCTTGGTTGGGACAATCTCATGTTTGTCTGTCGTGCGGCTGTCAATCTAGGCTTGTATACAAGGATTGGTTAATTTAAGGAGTTGTCAGGCGGTCAGTATTCTCAGGGGAAGGGCAGCACGGTGGCGCAGTGGGTAGCACCGCAGCCTCACGGCGCCGAGGTCCCAGGTTCGATCGCGGCTCTAGGTCACTGTCCGTGTAGAGTTTGCACATTCTCCCCACGTTTGCCTGGGTTTCACCCCCACAACCCAAAAGGTGTGCAGGGTAGGTGGATTGGCCACGCTAAATTGCCCCTTAATTGGAAAAATGAATTGGGTACTCTAAATTTATATTAAAAATGTATTCCCAGGTGCAGAGAAAGTTGAGCAAAATTTTAAGAAAAATGTTTCAGGATCAATAATAAGTTTCAAAAGGGAATTTGATAAATACTTGAAAAGGAAGGAAAACTGTCGGACTCTGGGGAAAGAGCGGGGACGAGTGGGGCAAATTGGAACTGGGTCATGCATAATAGGCCAAATTGTCTTCTCCTGTGCCGTACGAGTCTATATTTGGATCCCCTCACTGCTACAAGTGCTGGAGAAAAGACAGTCACTATTCGAAGGAGTTAATGGAATTATAGAGGGCACACATGTGACTGCTACAGTAATTGAATTTCCTTGTCATTTTTCGCCTCACACTTATTCCCTTTTATTGTTTGTGGACTTTGTGGAGCTGTATATTTTAAACTAATGATCTGCCCTCTAACCCTAACCTGTCACTCTTGGTTTACCACATATCCTTGCACATTTCCCTGCTAATTTACTTAATTCCCCATGGCAAATTGCAAAGAAGGGGAGCGAATGGAGGAATTAGCATGCTAATGTTATTTACACTGCTCAGATCACAGGGGCTGGGGGTCTGAACAGGCTTCTCTGAGCTCCTGAAGACTGGGAGAGCTGGAGAGGATGGGAGGGAGAGATGGTGAAACACATGTTTCAGCCTTTTTACTTGCAGTTAGCGCAGTCCTTCACTGCATCACCACTCTTTTGTAGCTACAACTTATATTTACAGAGTGCTTTTGGACATAGAACATACAGTGCAGAAGGAGGCCATTCGGCCCATCGAGTCTGCACCGACCCACTTTAGCCCTCAATTCCACCCTATAACCCAATAACCCCTCCTAACCTTTTTGGTCACTAAGGGCAATTTATCATGGCCAATCCACCTAACCTGCACGTCTTGGACTGTGGGAGGAAACCGGAGCACCCGGAGGAAACCCACGCAGACACGGGGAGAACGTGCAGACTCCGCACAGACAGTGACCCAGCGGGGAATCGAACCTGGGACCCTGGCGCTGTGAAGCCACAGTGCTATCCACTTGTGCTACCATGCTGCCCAAGGTAGTAAAACATCCCAAGGTGCTTCATAGGAGTAATTATCAAACAAAAATTGACACTGAGACAACGGAAGAGAGATTGAAAAACGATGGTCAAATACTTGGTCAAAAAGGTAGTTTTTAGGGAGAATCTCGAAGGAGGACAAGTGAAGAGGTTTAGGCAGAACTATTTTTGGAACAGGATGTTTTTAATTACACCAAGAACCTAAGGAATAGGAGTGGGAGGAGGATATTCAGTCCCTGGAGCCAGATCTGCCATTTAATAAGATCACGGTTCACCTTCAGCCTCAAGTCCATTTTCGTGACTGCTCCCCAAATCCACTGATTTCCTGAGGAACCAAACATGACCCATCCCCATCGTGAACATACTCAACAATGGGTCATCATGGGGTAGAGAACTCCAAAGTTTCACAACCCTTTAAGTGAAGACATTTCTCCTCACCTCAGGCCTAAATGGTTGACACATATCCTGAGACGGTGCCCCCGTGCTTTAGATTACCCAGCCAGGAGGAAACAATTGCTGTGTCCATCCATCAGAAATGTGTAGATTTCAATCAGCTCACCTCTCATTCTTCTAAACTCCTGGGAACGCTGTGGGTGGCACAGTAGCACAGTGGTTAGCACTGTTGCTTCACAGCTCCAGGGTCCCAGGTTCGATTCCCGGCTTGGGTCACTGTCTGTGCGGAGTCTGCACGTTCTCCCCGTGTCTGCGTGGGTTTCCTCCGGGTGCTCCGGTTTCCTCCCACAAGTCCCGAAAGACGTGCTGTTAGGTAATTTGGACATTCTGAATTCTCCCTCAGTGTACCCGAACAGGCGCCGGAATGTGGCGACTAGGGGCTTTTCACAGTAACTTCATTGTAGTGTTAGTGTAAGCCTACTTGTGACAGTAATAAAAATTATTATTTATAATCGGTCCAAGTTATCCACCCTCTGATCATAGGACAGCCCCCTAATCCATCAATCTCGTGAAGCTTCGCTGGACCATCTCCAATGCAAGTTTATCCAAAATACAGAGTAATTTGGTCATAGTCATTTATCGATCAGAAGGAGTCCATTCAGAGCAATGCCACCAGTCCCATTCCCCCGCTCTATTCCCCCGCTCTATCCCTGTACCTCTGCTCGTTTATTTCCATTAGCCTGTAGAAATCATTTGCGGTCTTTGTTTCCAACCCCCTCGTGGGGGAGTGTAAGAAAGGTTTTTCCTCATATCCCCACTGCATCTCTTCCTCAGAACCTTGAATCTGTGTCGTCCCCCCCCCCCCCCCACCCCCCCGCCACTCTCCCCAGTCCTTAGAGCATCAGCTGATGGGAACAGCTTTTTTTTCTCTACCTTATCCAATCCTGTCATTATCTTGTAAACCTATAAAACCTCTCTCAATCTCCTTCATTCCTATGAGAACAACCCCAACTTCTCCAGCCCAACCTTGTAAATAAAATCCCCTCGTCCCTGGACCTATTCTGGTAAATCTCCTCCGCACCCACACGAGGACACTCACATCCTTCTGAAAGTGCGGCGACCAGAACTAGAGTCAATACTCTAATTGGGCCTAACCAGAGCTTTATAAAGGTTCTGTAGACCTTCCCTGCTTTTGTACTCAATTTTCCAAGTTTATGAAGCCTCAAACTGCACACAGTACTCCAGCTGTGGTCTCCGCAATGATCTGGATAATTAAAACAAGTCTTCCTTATTCTTGTCCTCCGAACCCCCTTGCAATGAAAACTAACATGCTATTTCTCTAATCGCTTGCTGTAACGGCTCGCTAACGTTGTGTTCCTTGTACGAGCACACCCAAATCTCTCTGAACATCAACATTTCGGGGGCTCGCGCCTTAAAAAAAAATATTGTTTTTCTATTCTACCACAGAATCTCACCCTTCCCCATATTATTCCCGATCTGCCACTTTGTTGACCACACACGTAAGCTGTCTACACCTCTTTGCCGCACGCCTTATGGACGGCCTCAGGACATCACCTGAGGTCCTCCCCCGATGCTCCGCCCCCGATGGGTTGTGTTCCCGACGACGTGGAACGCTTAACCTTTTTTTTCCCCTGAACCCGGCGTGGCAGCTGCGGACTGTGCCCAGCGCCGCCACAGTCGTGGGGGGAGCTGTTCCGCTGGCGGGGGGGCCTTCGTCGGGAGGCTGGTGGGGGTGGCGAGGCTGGTTACGGGGGGGGGGGGGGGTAGTTTTTGGCAGGCTGGGTCCATGCGCGGTCGGCAGCATTTTGCACGGCACGGCTGCTGCAGGCCGCACACGGCCACGGACTCAGCAATTATACGGCCATATCTGCAGGTAAAGCCGGGGGCTTTATGCTCCGCGGCTGCTAGCCCCCCACCAGACGGAGGACTGGTGCCGTTTTTTTCTGGCGTAAAACGCCACTGTTTCCATTCCGGCGTCAGCACAAGTCAGCAAATCGGAGAATCCAGCCCGCTGTTTTTCGAATAAGACTTTAATCTGGGAGCCCTGGCTGTCCTCTCATGAGGATGTAAAAGATGACAAAGGGGGCGGCAGTATGCGGCACAGTGGCTAGCACTGCTGCCTACAGCACTGAGGATCCGGGTTCGAATCCCGGCCCTGGGTCACTGTCCGAGTGGAGTTTGCACATTCTCCCCGTGTCTGCGTGGGTCTCACCCCCACAACCCAAAGGATGTGCAGGGTAGGCCACGCTAACTTGCCCCTTAATTGGAAAAAAAAAAGAATTAGGTACTCTAAAAAAAAATTTTTTTATGACAAAGGGCTATTTTGAAGAAGAGGTGGGGGGTTCCCCTCAGTGCCCCGGCCAATATCTACCCCCCAGCCAACATCACTTACAAAAAAGATCAGGTCATTATCATCACGCAAGGAGTACGAGCTAGCAGAGGCCATTCAATAAGATCATGGCTGATCTTCCATCTCTGCTGCATATCCCCACACTTGCTTACCTTAGCAACCCAAAATCTGTCTATCTCCGAATTGAATATACTCGATGACAGCATCTGCAGCTCTCTGCGGGAGGGAATTCTAAAGGTCACAAACATTTGAGTAACAACATTTTTCTTCTCAATCCCCCTTATTCTGGGACTGACACAGAGGGCGGGATTTCCTGGCCCCACCCATCACTGGGATTGTCCGGCCCCACTGAAAGTCAATGAAATGAAATGAAAATCGCTTATTGTCACAAGTAGGCTTCAAATGAAGTTACTGTGAAAAGCCCCTAGTCACCACATTCCGGCGCCTGTTCGGGTAGGCTGGTGGGACTGTCATCCTGGGAAAATCTTTTCCCTGCATCTTCCCTTTGAAGCAAATTAAGCAATTAGTGCATTTAAATGGGATTGTCTGTCATTGTTTTAAACTCGAGGAAATACCGGACATGGTTCACTGTTTCCAGTGGGACCTTGGAGTACGTAGATTGGTCCTGTGTTTCCTACAGTATAATTGGTTGTAAATGTTTTGGGGTATGCTGATAAATGAGTTTCAGTGTTATACACTGACATTTCTCTATGCTTCCATCCGTGTTTCTTACTCTGAGCTACAGGCAGCAGATCCAACAGATTAGTCCGTGTTTCTTAAGAGCCACACAGCAGATTGGGAAGGCGGGGCAGAAGCCACTGACTACCTGGGAGGGCTCCGTCAATGTCCCCCTTTTCCATCTCAAAGCAGCTCCGCAGGAACAGGGAAGCATCATTAATATCTATGGGTCGGCTGTCCCCAGATGCTGGGAATGTGGCTGAGCAATTACACGTTACCTCCTCGAGACTCAGCTATTCAAATGTCCTTCTGACTCACTTCCCGGTCTTCTGGCCTTTGCAACCTTCAGCTCACCCTAACCTTTGCTGCCTGCGTCCCAATGTACACCAGTCCCGTTCGACCGCCACTGCCCTCACTGACCTACACTGGCTCCCAGTCCTGCCATGCCTAAATCCCTTCATGCCATAGAGCTTTTACAGCACCTAAAGAGGCCCTTCTGCCCGTCGTGATCACACTGGCCATCAAGCACCGATCTACCTGCATCTCATTTTCTAGCACTTGCCCATTGCCTTGTATATCCTGGTCTCTACCCTAGTTATCTGTATAATCTCCTCCAGCCCTACAATCCTCCTGAGATCGCTGCACCCTTCCAATTCAGGCTTGATTATGCTTCTACAGAGCATTTCAGATTGTTTTCCCACCTTGAAGGTGCTATCTAATCACAAGCCGTTGTTAAACTTGCACTGCGACAGGTTCCAGGCTTGATGCCCAAAGGAGATGCCCTCAGTGTCAGCACTGTTGGATAATAGAAACAAGAATTGACTAGGGCTCCTGCTCTTTATTACAATTCACTCCTTTAACTACAAAGTGTGAATAGGCTGACTATGAAGAAATTTGGAAACACTGATGCCGCTTTGGTTGAATTGCTGAATTCACAGAATCCCTACAGTGCAGAAAGAGGCCATTTGGCCCATCAAGTCTGCACCGGCTCTTGCTCCAATAGAGCACCCCTGACCTAGGCCCAATCCCCCGCTCCTATCTCCATAACCCCGCCTAACTTTTGGGCAATTTAGCATGGCCAATCCACCTAACCTACACATCTTTGGACTGTGGGAGGAAACCGGAGCACCCGGAGGAAACCCACGCAGACACGGGGAGAACGTGCAGACTTCGCACAGTCACCCAAGGCCGGAATTGAACCCACGTCCCTGGCGCTGTGAGGCAGCAGTGCTAACCACTGTGCCGCCCCAATTCAGTCGGGCATAAGAGTTCAGGATGTCCCTAGACAGCCAATGAGGTACTTTTTGACGTGTAGTTGCTGTTGTAATGTGGGAAATGAGGCAGCCAATTTGCGCACAGCAAACTCCAAAAAACAGCAATGAAAGAGTATGTTTATGAAGGTGGATGGGGTGCCAATCAAATGGGCTGCGTTGTCCTAGATGGTGTCGAGCTTCTGGAGTGTTGTTGGAGCTGCACTCATCCAGCCAAGTGGAGAGTATTCCATTACACTCCTGACTTGTGCCTTCTAGATGGTGGGCAGGTCCTGGGGAGTCAGGAGGTGAGTTACTCGTTGCAGAATTCCCAGTCTCTGACCTGCTCTGGTAGCCACAGTATTAATGTGGCTGGGTCCAGTTCAGTTGCTGGTCAATGATAAATCCCAGGATGTTGATTGTGGGGGATTCAATGATGGCAATGCCATGGGGAGGTGCTTAGATTTTCATGTCGGAGATGGTCATTGCCTGGTACATGTGTGGCGTGAATGCTACTTGCCACTTGTCAGCCCAAACCTGAACATTGTCCATTTCTTGCTACATTTGGACCTGGACTGCTTCAGTATCTGATGAACATAGAACATACAGTGCAGAAGGAGGCCATTCGGCCCATCGAGTCTGCACCAACCCACTTAAGCCCTCACTTCCACCCTATCCTCCTAACCCAATAACCCCTCCGAACATTTTTTGAACACTAAGGGCAATTTAGCATGGCCAATCCACCTAACCGGCACGTCTTTGGACTGTGGGAGGAAACCGGAGCTCCCGGAGAAAACCCACGCAGACACGGGGAGAACGTGCAGACTCCGCACAGACAGTGACCCAGCAGGGAATCAGACCTGGGACCCTGGCGCTGTAAAGCCATAGTGCTAACCACTATGCTACCGTGCTGCCCGCAGGTAATGAGTTGCGAATGGTGCTGAATATTGTACAATTACTAGTGAACATCCGCACTTCTGATCTAATGATGGAAGGGAGGTCATTGATGAAGCAGCCGAAGATGGTTGGGCCTCGGACACTACCCTGAGCAACTCCTGCAGTGACGCCCTGGGAGGGAGATGGTTGGCATGAGAGGTATGAATGGAACCAATGGAGGGTTTCCCCCCCCGATTCCTACTGACTCCAGTTTCGCGAGGGCTCCCTGATGCCATACTCGGTCAAAACGCTGCCTTGATCAAGGGCAGCCACTCTCACCTCATCTCTGGCATTCTGCTCTTTTGCCCATGTTTAGACCAAGGTTGTAATGAGGTCAGGAGCTGAGTGACCCTGGTGGAAATCAAACTGAGCGTCAGTGAGCAGGTAATTGCTGACTTATTGCTGCCTGATTGCACTATTGAGGACCCCCTTCCATCGCCTTGCTGAAAACAGAGCAGATGGATGGGCTGAATTGGTTGTGTTGTTTTTAGTGAACTGGACATAAAAAAAGGCCCTTTGCAAACCATCTAAACCCTCAAACTCGAAGAGGGACAAGGTAGTGAGGAAGAGATAAAAGATGGGCCTGGGGCTGGGTTTCAAGGGGCAGGTGTCCCAGATGTGTGGGGAGGAGAGGCATGGTTCAAACGTCGTCCTGGATTGTACGCAGTGATGATATCAAACCCCACAACAAAAGGTGTCTGCGATTGTAGCATCTTGTTTATTTGTGTTGTGGTCTGATGGATGGGTGAAATAACAAAAGTCCACAATCATTGCTGAGTGTCGGCAGTTCAAACTGTAATTCGGGAAAATCAGAAACTAAATGAAGAATCATCTGTTTTGCACTGTCCCTCTGTAAACAGACAAGACGATTTAGTGAACTATCGCTCACTCAGTCGATGGCCCACACTGTAGAGACTGGCAGCTTTTCCACTCTCCGTGCTGAGATATAATCAGTCGCAATAATTCTGGGTCTTCGCAAATCACAACAAAAGGAAAATAAAACCAACCAGAGAGAAACTGGTTGCTGACGCTCTGCGGTGACTCCTGGCACAGGAGAAGGCAACATGATCCCTCAGAACCGATACAAAGGAAGAGGAGAATGTCATTCGGACCCGTGGGGTTTGTGCCTCTGGAAAGTGGGTCTGGTGGTGCGTGGTGGACAGATTGGGGGAGGTGCGACCAAAAATAAGCCTGTGGATCCCACACTGCAGCAAGAGCCAGTAGCGAGGGAGAGGAGTGGAGATAACAGGACCAATTTGGTGAAGGGATGGAGAGTCCGCGGGGAAGGGAGGGGATGGGGTGTGTGAATCCTTCCATTTCCATTTGGCAGTAGTCAGTCTTGGTGGAAGTTCCGGCCCCTATCCGGTGAGCGCTACAACAGGTGGGCCACCTTGTCTGCTTTGATCGGAACCCTGATGTCCAGCCTGCGGGACTTGCTGTCTTTCTCCACGATCTCTAGCCTGATTTTCGCGCCCTTAGAGTCGGGCTCCCCATGCTCCACATCTTGCTCCCGTGTCATTCCCATGCCGGAACCTTCCACAGCAATGCGGAGCGTGCATCCGCGAGGCAGAAGTTCCTGTTCATAGGCAGCCGCCAGCTGGTTTACAACACGCCGCTCCACCTGGGAAAACAGCATGAGGGCGTTATGAGCGGAATATATAAAATTCCATCATTAATGGTCATAATATGTGAATTTGTGCTCTATGGCCAGGTAGAAGATAGCATCATAGGAGCAGGACTCAGGCACGCGAACCTGCCCTGCCATTCAACTAGACCACAGCTGACCACCAATCTCAACACATTTCCCCGCACTATCCCCATGTCCCTTGATGTCATTAGTATCCAGCGATCTATTGATCTCTGCCTTGAACATACTCAAGGATTGAACATCCATAACCCTCTGGAGTAGGGAATTCCAAAGATTCATCACCTTCTGAGTGAAGAAATTCCTCCTCATCTCAGTCCTCAAGGTCAACCCCTCATCCTGACACTGTGACCTCTGATTCCAAGGAAACGTCCTTTCTGTATCTACTCTGTGTAGCAGCTTAACATTTTTTGAAAGTTTCAAGGAGATGACCACTCATTCTTATAATCTCTAGGGAATACACGCCCAGTCTCCTCAATTTCTTGTCATGTGAGAGTACCTTTAAGAAATGGATGTTTAAGCAATGTACCTTTAAGAAATGCAGTGATGTCAGAGTGTGGGTGGAGCTGGGCTTCAGCTCGGCCATTTTGAAGTTTTAGTTTCAGTTTTGAGAGAGAGCAGCTGAAAAGTGCCTGGCTGTTTTGCTGTGAGCTGCTTGAAAGGAGAAAGCCAGTTTGAAGAAAGCTTGGGTGTGGCTGTGAGCTGTATTGCTGGTGGACTCTGCCATGAAGGACTATCTCTTTAATCCTTTGGTGAAATTGGAATTGTAAAAAGGTCTCAGTATTGAATATAAATCTAATGTGCTTCTGTTTGAAGGAGTTGTTAAGTCTTTTGGATTTGTAAAGGAACAGTTTGCAGGATTGGGTAGTGTTGTATTATTTTCGGGGTTATCTTTGAAGTAAGGGGTGTTAAGAGATCCAATGTTTATTTAAAAGGTTAATTTGAGTTCATGGAATAAACATTGTTTTGTTTTAAAAACCGCGTGTCCATAATTGTAATACTACACCTGGGGAACAAGCCGTGTGCTTCAAAAGCAACAATCTATTAAAGGTGCGCGTTGGGTGAACTCCCTGATACATTTTGGGCTTCTGAAAACCCCTCTCCCATAACACTCTCCTCATACAACAATCAAGCCATCTCAGGAATTAAGTCTGGCGAAGTTCCACTTCGCTCCCTCAATGGCAAGAATTAGGGGAGGAGACCAAAACTATGCACAATACTCCAGGTGTAGTTTCGCCAAAACTCCAAGCAATTGAAGCAAGACATCTTCACACCTTTGCTCAAATCCTCTTGCGAAGAAGGTCAACATACCATTTGCCTTCCGAATAGCTCGTTGCACCTGCACGTTAGCTTTCAGTGTCTCATGAACAAAGACCCCCGGGTCCCTCTGGACATCAACACTTTCCAAGTTCTCACCATTTCTGAAATACTCGGTGTGTCTCTGAGTCCCTCCTACCAAAGTGGATAACTTCACACTTACCCACATTATAATCCATCTGCCATGCTCTTGGCCACTTACTAAGCATTCTTCTCACAACTCACATTCCCACCTAGTTCTGTGTCATCAGCAAACTTGGAAACATTACATTTGACCCCCATAGCCAAATCATTGATATACATTGTGAACAGCAGCTGCCCCATCAACGATCCTTGAGGCACCCCATTAGTCACAGCCTGCCATCCTGAGAATTTATTCCTCCTATGTTTTCTGTCCAATCCATGCCACTATATTGGCCCCGATCCCACATGCTCCAATTTTGATTACTAAGCTCCTGTGTGGGATCTTATTGAAAGCCTTCTGAAAATCCAAGTACACCACATCCAATGGTTCCCCCTTATCAATTCTGCTAGTTACATCCTCAAAAAAACTCCAACCGGTTTATCAAACATGATTTCCCTTTCATAAATCCATGTTGATTCTGCCCAATTCTACCTTTATTTTCCAAATGTCCAGTTGTCGGAACCTTTAAAATAGATTCTGGTACTTTGCCTGCTACTGACATCAGATTAACAGGTCTGTTGATCCCCGTTTTCTCTCTCCCATCTTTCTTAAACAATGGGGCTAAATTTGCAATCTTTCATTCTGCTGGGACCATCTCCAAGTCTATAGGATTTTGAAAGATGACCATCAATGCAACCACTATCGCATCCATGACGTGAGCTGGAATTCTGCAGGAGCAGCGTTTGGCTGGAAGTTGGGCAGTTCTTCCCTTCTGTTAGAACATAAGAACTAGGAGCAGGAGTAGGCCATCTGGCCCCTCGAGCCTGCTCCACCATTCAATGAGATCATGGCTGATCTTTTGTGGACTCAGCTCCACTTTCCGGCCCGAACACCATAACCCTTAATCCCTTTATTCTTCAAAAAACTATCTATCTTTATCTTAAAAACATTGAATGAAGGAGCCTCTACTGCCTCACTGGGCAAGGAATTCCATAGATTCACAACCCTTTGGGTGAAGAAGTTCCTCCTAAACTCAGTCCTAAATCTACTTCCCCTTATTTTGAGGCTATGCCCCCTAGTTCTGCTTTCACCCGCCACTGGAAACAACCTGCCCGCATCTATCCTATCTATTCCCTTCATAATCGTATATGTTTCTATAAGGTCCCCCCTCATCCTTATAAATTCCAACGCGTACAGTCCCAGTCTACTCAACCGCTCCTCGTAATCCAACCCCATTCAGCTCTGGGATTAACCTAGTGAATCTCCTCTGCACACCCTCCAGTGCCAGTATGTCCTTTCTCAAGTAAGGAGACCAAAACTGAACACAATACTCCAGGTGTGGCCTCACTAACACCTTATACAATTGCAGCAGAACCTCCCTAGTCTTAAACTCCATCCCTCTAGCAATGAAGGACAAAATTCCATTTGCCTTCTTAATCACCTGTTGCACCTGAAAACCAACTTTTTGCGACTCATGCACTAGCACACCCAGGTCTCTCTGCACAGCAGCATGTTTTAATATTTTAGCATTTAAATAATAATCCCTTTTGCTGTTATTCCTACCAAAATGGATAACCTCACATTTGTCAACATTGTATTCCATCTGCCAGACCCTAGCCCATTCACTTAGCCTATCCAAATCCCTCTGCAGACTTCCAGTATCCTCTGCACTTTTTGCTTTACCACTTATCTTAGTGTCGTCTGCAAACTTGGACACATTGCCCTTGGTCCCCAACTCCAAATCATCTATGTAAATTGTGAACAGTTGTGGGCCCAACACTGATCCCTGAGGGACACCACTAGCTACTGATTGCCAACCAGAGAAACACCCATTAATCCCCACTCTTTGCTTCCTATTAATTAACCAATCCTCTATCCGTGCTACTACTTTCCCCTTAATGCCATGCATCTTTATCTTATGTAACAACCTTTTGTGTGGCACCTTGTCAAAGGCTTTCTGGAAATCCAGATATACCACATCCATTGGCTCCCCGTTATCTACCGCACTGTTAATGTCCTCAAAAAATTCCACTAAATTAGTTAGGCACGACCTGCCCTTTATGAACCCATGCTGCGTCTGCCCAATGGGACAATTTCCATCCAGATGCCTCGCTATTTCTTCCTTGATGATAGATTCCAGCATCTTCCCTACTACCGAAGTTAAGCTCACTGGCCTATAATTACCCGCTTTCTGCCTACCTCCTTTTTTAAACAGTGGTGTCACGTTTGCTAATTTCCAATCCGCCGGGACCACCCCAGAGTCTAGTGAATTTTGGTAAATTATCACTAGTGCATTTGTAAATTCCCTAGCCATCTCTTTTAGCATTCTGGGATGCATTCCATCAGGTCCAGGAGACTTGTCTACCTTTAGCCCCATTAGCTTGCCCATCACTACCTCCTTGGTAATAACAATCCTCTCAAGGTCCTCACCTGTCATAGCCTCATTTCCATCAGTCACTGGCATGTTATTTGTGTCTTCCACTGTGAAGACCGACCCAAAAAACCTAGTCAGTTCCTCAGCCATTTCCTCATCTCCCATTATTAAATCTCCCTTCTCATCCTCTAAAGGACCAATATTTACCTTAGCCACTCTTTTTTGTTTTATGTATTTGTAGAAACTTTTACTATCTGTTTTTATATTCTGAGCAAGTTTACTCTCATAATCTATCTTACTCTTCTTTATAGCTTTTTTAGTAGCTTTCTGTTGCCCCCTAAAGATTTCCCAGTCCTCTAGTCTCCCACTGATCTTTGCTACTTTGTATGTTTTTTCGTTCAATTTGATACTCTCCCTTATTTCCTTAGATATCCACGGTCGATTTTCCCTCTTTTTACCGTCCTTCCTTTTTGTTGGTATAAACCTTTGCTGAGCACTGTGAAAAATCACTTGGAAGGTTCTCCACTGTTCCTCAACTGTTTCACTATAAAGTCTTTGCTCCCAGTCTACCTTAGCTAGTTCTTCTCTCATCCCATTGTAATCTCCTTTGTTTAAGCACAAAACACTAGTGCTTGATTTTACCTTCTCACCCTCCATCTGTATTTTAAATTCCACCATATTGTGATCGCTCCTTCCGAGAGGATCCCTAACTAGGAGATCCTGAATCAATCCTGTCTCATTATACAGGACCAGATCTAGGACCGCTTGTTCCCTCGGAGGTTCCATTACATACTGTTCTGGGAAACTATCGCGGATACATTCTATAAACTCCTCCTCAAGGCTGCCTTGACCGACCTGGTTAAACCAATCAACATGTAGATTAAAATCCCCCATGATAACTGCTGGACCATTTCTACATGCATCTGTTATTTCTTTGTTTATTGCCTGCCCCACCATAATGTTACTATTTGGTGGCCTATAGATTACTCCTATCAGTGACTTTTTCACCTTACTATTCCTGATTTCCACCCAAATGGATTCAACCTTATCCTCCATAACCCTTACTGTTGCCCGGATGTCATCCTTAAATAACAGAGCTACACCACCTCCCTTACCATCCACTCTGTCCTTCCGAAAAGTTTGATACCCTTGGATATTTAACTCCCAGTCGTGACCATCCTTTAACCATGTTTCAGTAATGGCCACTAAATCATAGTCATTCACGATGATTTGCGCCATCAACTCATTTACCTTATTCCGAATACTATGAGCATTCAGGTAAAGTACACTTGTGTTGGCTTTTTTACCTCTGTTCTGAATCTTAACACCTCGATCAGTTCCTGGAGAACAGACAGCCTCTGGAATATGTTGCCAGCCTTTGTTGATTCTATGCATCAAACCTGGGTTAGACCATACTGAGTTACTGAGAACAGTTCTGGCCACCTGAGAATTTATTCCTGCTGTGTTTTCCGTCCAATCCATGCCACTATATTGGCCCCGATCCCACATGCTCCAATTTTGATTACTAAGATTATCATAGAATTCACAGTGCAGAAGGAGGCCATTCGGCCCAGCGAGTCTGCACCGGCTCTTGGAAAGAGCACTCGACCCAAGGTCAACACCTCCACCCTATCCCCACAACCCAGTAACCCCACCCAACACCAAGGGCAATTTTGGACACTAAGGGCAATTTATCATGGCCAATCCACCTAACCTGCACATCTTTGGACTGTGGGAGGAAACCGGAGCACCCGGAGGAAACCCACGCACACACGGGGAGGATGTGCAGACTCCGCACAGACAGTGACCCAAGCCGGAATCGAACCTGGGACCCTGGAGCTGTGAAGCAATTGTGCTATCCACATTGCTACCGTGCTGCCTGTAACACAGCTCCTGTGTGGGATCTTATTGAAAGCCTTCTGAAAATCCAAGTACACCACATCCAATGGTTCCCCCTTATCAAAAGTAAGTAAAGTCGGCATAGTCCCAGATGATCAAAGGCTGCTTTCCCCTTTGAGGGGGAGAGCTGACTGGTGGTGATTTAACTGGAGGATCACCACACCTCTGGCGTGGGGCAAGGTTGGGAGAGCGGGGCCTTCATGAATAACCTCAGCCAGTACGGGGATTGATCCCACGCTGTTGGCTTCGCTCTGTATCAAATGCCTTAAGTTCATAAGATATAGAAACAGAATTAGGCCATTCAGCCCATCGAGTCTGCTCCGCCATCCTAGCATGGCCTTTTGGAAGTCCGTGTACACCACATCAACAGCATTACCCTCATCAATCTTCTTTGTTACCTCATCAAAAAATTCCAGTTAAACACAATTTTCCCGTAACAAATCCATGTTGGCTTTCCTTCATGAAAATGAAAATCGCTTATTGTCACAAGTAGGCTTCAAATTAAGTTACTGTGAAAAGCCCCTAGTCGCCACATTCCGGCGCCTGTTCAGGGAGGCTGGTACGGGAATTGAACCGTGCTGCTGGCCTGCCTTGGTCTGCTTTAAAAGCCAGCTATTCTACATTTGTCCATATGACCAATAATTTTGTCCCGAATTATTGTTTGGAGATGTTTCCCCGTCACCAAGGTTAAACTGGCTGGGCTGTTACTTGCTGGGCTTTTATTTACCCCCTTTTTTTGAATAAAGGGTAGAACATCTCCAATTCTCCAGGCCTCTGGCACCACCCCTTAGTCTAAGGCGGAAAAGTTATGAGTCTGCGATTCCCACTCACTTCCCTCGGTATCCTTGGATGCATCTCGTCCAGTCCCAGTGTCTTATCAACTCTCAGCACAGACAGCCTCTTCGTCTTATCCCCATCACTTGTAAACCCTTCTTGTGTCTGAATTTCCTCCTCTGTCACCATGGTCTGTCTTCCTTGGTAAAGGCGGATGTAAAGTATTCATTTAAAACCTCAGCCACGCCCCCTAACTCATGTGTAAATCCCCTTTTTAGGTTCCTAACTGGCCCTACTCCTCCTTTTACTATTTATACACCTTACGACTGGTTAGGATCTGGTATTCACTGCCTGACAGGCTGGTGGAAACAGGTTTAATGGAAGCCTTCAAAAGGGAATCAGGTAAACATCGGAAAGAGCAAATCCTGGAGGGAAAAGGATGGGATTAACTGGGTTGCTCTTTCAGAAGGTTTTGTTTTTAGTTCGGGCATCATGATCGGCACAGGCTTGGAGGGCCGAAGGGCCTGTTCCTGTGCTGTACTTTTCTTTGTTCTTTTTCTAAGAGCTGGCAGAGACTTAGATGGGCCAAATGGCCTTCTTCTGTGCTGGACTATTCCATGTCTCCCAACCCCCTTCCATCCCAGTTACTGCACATCGAGGAACTGACACTCTAGCAGACCTCTGGCATATTTAGCTTCTTGTCATTTCCCGGTCTGGCTGAGCTGAATGTAGCGGAGGAGAAGCTTGTGTATTATTCACTGTGATGTATGACATATTCATATTTAATCTGCTTTATTTACAGAAGCCGTGATTTATGGTTGACACTGCCCCATAATCTCCCGCTGGCCCCCAGCCTCACCTCGTGCTTGATGGATCTTGCTCCGTAGTGCAAATTGTATCCTTCCGCCAGTACATCCATCACCTCCTGGTCCCACTGCAGGTTGATATCGTGTCGTTGCTTGGCCTAGAGGGAAATGAAAGACATTTCAGTGCTGTTCGTTTACTGGATTTACTATGCAGCCACTCAACATCCCTTCTTTAAAAAAAACACAAGAGAGTTTGCAACAAGCTCCTCTTGATGGGCCTCCAGTGAGTAAAGCAGTGAGCTGGGTTCACTAGAAAGTTTTGCATGCAACGTTAAAAGTCTCATTCTTTCTTTCAAAGCCCTCCACAGCATTACCCCTCTCTCTGCAACCTCCTCCAGCCTAAACACATGCCCTCCTCGAATTTGTCTCCCCTAGGCAACCCTGATTTTAATGACTCCACCACTGGTGGTCGAGTCTTCAGTTGCCTGGTTCCTAAACTCTGCAATTCCCTCCCTAAACTACTCTTCCTCTCCTCTCCTTTGAGACTCACCTCAAAAGCTGCCTTTGCTCAGCTGATTTCCTGGTTTAGAACAAGGCTAAATCACTAGCTTTGAAAGCAGACCAAGACAGGCCAGCAGTTTGGTTCAATTCCCGTACCAGCCTCCCCGAACAGGCGCCGGAATGTGGCGACTAGGGGCTTTTCACAGCAACTTCATTTGAAGCCTACTTGTGACAATAAGCGATTTTCATTTTCATTTGATTTCATTTCATATATTCCGATGTGGCACATTGTCAGATTCTGTCCATCACCCTTCTGTGAAGCATCGAGGATCATTTTACAATGTTAAAGGTGCTATTTAAATGCATACTGTTGTTTACTGTTAATAATCCTGGGGGGGGGGAATTAGAGGAGCTGCTGTTACTGGGGTGACCCCGGGAGCCAGGGAGCAGAAAGGCAGACAAGGGTTCCCGCTTCTCCGTGCACCCCAATGATCTCTGTGCACACAGGTGAATGCGCTGAAACTGTATCTCGGCAGCCTCACTTCCAACAGCACCTTCTAAACCCATGACCACTATCATCTAGAAGGACAAGGGCAGCTGATACCTGGGAACCCCACCACCTGGAGGTTCTCTTCCAAGTCGCTCACCACCCTGACTTGGAAATGTATCGCCGTTCCTTCACTGTCGCTGGGGCAACATCCTGGAACACCCTCCCTAACAGCACAGTGGGTGTGCCTACACCACTTGGCTGCAGCGGTTCAAGAAGGCAGGAAATAGGAACAGGGGTAGTCCATATGGTTTACGGAGTCTGCCTCGCCATTTAATACAATCGTGGTTGATCTTAGGCTTCATCTCCACTTTCCCACCCATTCCCCATATCCCCGATTCCATGACACATCAAAAGTCTCTCTGTCCCACAGCCTGAAATGTATTCAACAATGGAGCATCCACAACGCTCCGGGTCGAGAATTCCAAAGATTCACAACCCTCGGAGTGAGGAAATGTCTCCCCATCTCGGTCCTAAATGATCGGCCCCCAATCCTGAGACTGTGACCCCGTGTTTTAGATTCCCCGACCAGCGGGAACAATCGCTCAGCCCCCCCACCCTGTCAAATCCCCTCAGAATCAGGGTAGCACGGTAGCATAGTGGTTAGCACAATTGCTTCACAGCTCCAGGGTCCCAGGTTCGATTCCCGGCTTGGGTCACTGTCTGTGCGGAGTCTGCACGTTCTCCCCGTGTCTGCGTGGGTTTCCTCCGGGTGCTCCGGTTTCCTGTTACTGGGTTATGGGAGTAGGGTGGAGGTGTGGGCTTGGGTAGGGTGCTCTTTCAAAGAGCCGGTGTAGACTCGATGGGCCGAATGGCATCCTTCACTGGGTTTCCTCCCACGGTCCAAAGATGTGCAGGTTAGGTGGATTGGCCATGATAAATTGCCCTTAGTGTCCAAAATTGCCCTTAGTGTTGGGTGGGGTTACTGGGTTATGGGGATAGGGTGGAGGTGATGACCTTGGGTAGGGTGCTCTTTCCAAGAGCCGGTGCAGACTTGATGGGCTGAATGGCCTCCTTCTGCACTGTAAATTCTATGATTCTATGAATCTGCAATGTTCCGATCAGATCATCATCATTCTTCTAAACCCCAGAGAATCTAAACCCCATTTACTCAGCCTCTCATCATAGGACACCCCCCCCCCCCCTCTTCACCCCAGGGTCCAACCTCGTGAACCTTCGCTGTCCCGACTCCAATACATTTCCACAATGTGGAGACCAAAACTGCGCCTCGTATTCCAGATGTGGTCTCACCGAAACCCTGGGCAACTGGAGCAAAACCTCGTCATTCTTGTTCTCCAATCCCCTTCCAATAAAGACCAACATGCCATTTGTCTTCCTAATTGCTTGCTGCACCTGTAAAGTTTCTGTGTTCCTTGTACAAGCACACACAACTCTCTCTGAACAGCAACACTCACAAGTTCCTCGCTTTTGGAAAGAAAATCTGTTTTTTATATTCTTACGACCAAACTTCACACTTCCCCACGTTGTACCCCATCTGCTATCTTGTTCCCACTCACTTAACCTGACAATATGCACAGGAACATAGGAATTTGGAGCAGAAGTAGGCAATTCAGCCCTTCGATTTACAGCCCTTTGATTTACAGATGCACCATAGAAAGCATCCTATCTGGCTGCATCACAGCCTGGTACGGCAACTGCTCGGCCCAAGACCGTAAGAAACTTCAGAGTCGTGAACACAGCCCAGTCCATCACCAAACCCGCCTCCCATCCACTGACTCTGTCTACACTTCCCGCTGCATTGGGAAAGCGGGCAGCATAATCAAAGATCCCTCCCACCCAGGGTTATTCTCTCTTCCATTGGGCAGGAGATACAAAAGTCTGAGAACACCCACTAACAGATTCAAAAACAGCTTCTTCCCCGCTGTTACCAGGCTCCTGAATGACCCTCTTATGGACTGAACTGATCTCTCCACACATCTTCTCTGCTAAGTAGTACTACACTCCGTATGCTTCACCCGATGTCTGTGTCTATGCATTGACATTGTGTATTTATATTTATGTATGTCCTACTTTTTTCCATGTATGGAGTGATCTGTCTGGACTGTACGCAGAGCAATACTTTTCACTGTACCTCGGTCCTTGTGACAATAAACCCAAATCCAAAACCAATCCAGCCTGCTCCGCTATTCAATCAGATCAGGGCTGATCTCTTCCTGCTCTCAAATCCATCTCCCTGCCTCTTCCCCATATCCCTTTAACACATTTTTAAATTCAGAAATATATTTATCTCCTTCTTGAAACCATTTAATGACTCAGATTCCACCGCACTATGGGAGCAGCGAGTTCCACAAATTCACCACCCTCTGCGAGAAGTAGTTCCTCCTCATCTCAGTTCTAAATCTACCGCCTCTCAACCTATATCTGAGAACTCTCGTTCTAGATTGCCCAACAAGGGGGAACATTTGGTCAACGTTTACTTTATCAATCCCTTTTAGAATCTTATATCCACGATCAGATCCCCTCTTATCCTTCTAAACTCCAGCGAGTATAAGCCCAAATTGTTTAATCTCTCTTCATACGCCAACCCTTTCATCCCCGGAATCAATCTAGTGAATGTCCTCTGAGCTGCCTCCAATGCCACCACATCCTTCCTCAAATAAGGAGAGCAAAACTGGACCCAATACTCCAGATGTGGTCTCACCAGCACCCTATATAAATGCAACAATACTTCTTGACTTTTACAGTCCATTTGTCTTTTTAATTACATACATATCTCTTTGAAACCTCTCGGTATCCTCCCATAGCTCACCTTTCCACCTAGTTTGGTATCAGCAACATACCTAGACATATGTCTCTCGATCTCTTCATCTATGTAGTTGATATAGATTGTAAATAGCTGTGGCCCCACTCTGCCCCTTGAAGCACTCCACCAGTCACAGCCTGCCAGCTTGAAAATATTCCATTTATGCCCACTCTCTGCTTCCTAACCAATAACCAATCCTCTACGTCCAACCCCAAGAGCCCTCACCTTGCCTATTAACCTTTTGTGTGACATCTTTTGTGTGACATGCTTTTGGAAATCCAGGTATACTACATCTACTGCTTCACCTTTATCTACCCTACTAGCTACATCCTCAAAACTCTCTGATAAATTTGTCAAGATTTTGCTTCAGTAACACCACATTGACTTCTTCTAATCATACCATATTTTTTCCAAATGCATTAAGACCTCCTTAATAATAAGATTCCAGCATTTTCCCCAAACCTGATGTTTGGCTAATTGGCCTGTAGTTCACTGCTTTCACTTCCAGTCTTGAAAAAGCAGCGTAACGTTTGGCAACTTCCAATCTGTTGGTACAATTCCTGAATCTAAGGAATGTTGGAAAATCACCACACCTTCTCAAGAGCATTTTGGAATGTGCAATGAATGCCCACATCCCAAGAATGAATAAAACAATACTCTTGCAGCTAGTCTGCAACTTCTGCAGAGACACTTTTTCAGTGAGTGAGTGAAAACAACCTCTCGCTAAATGTCAGCAAGACCAAGAAGCGCAGCACGATCCCCCCCAACCCCGTCTTCTACATCAGTGGCTCCGAAGTGGAGATGGTCGATAGCTTTAAGTTCCTGGTGGTCACAGTCTGCCCTGGTCCACTCACGTTGATGCAACAGTCAAGAAAGCCCAACAATGTCTCTACTTCCTACAGAAGCTAAAGAAATTCGGCATGTCTGTATCGACTCTCTCAAACTTCTACAGATGTGCGATAGAGAGCATCCTATCTGGCTACATCACAGCCTGGTATGGCAACTGCTCAGCCCAAGATCGCAAGAAACTGCAGACTGTGGTGAACTCAGCCCAACGCATCACACAAGCTTGCCACCCTCCCATTGATTCTGTCTACACCTCCCGCTGCCTCAGGAAGGCATGATGTGGAGATGCCGGCGCTGAACTGGGGTGAGCACAGTAAGAAGTCTTACAACATCAGGTTAAAGTCCAACAGGTTTGTTTCGAATCACTACTCCTTCCTCAGGTGAATGAAGAGGTAGGTTCCTGAAACATTTATACAGACAAAGTCAAAGATGCAAGACAATACTTTGAATGTGAGTCTTGCAGGTAATTAAGTTGTTACAGGGCCAGAGAGTGGTGTGAATCGTCTCAAGCCAGGACAGTTGGTAGGATCTCGCAAGCCAAGGCCAGGTGGTGGGGGGTGAATGTAATGCAACATGAATCCAAGGTCCTGGTTGAGGCCGTACTCATGTATGTGGAACTTGGCTATAAGTTTCTGCTCGGCGATTCTGCGTTGTCGCGGGTCCTGAAGGCCGCCTTGGAGAATGCTTACCCGAAGATCAGAGGCTGAATGCCCTTGACAGCTGAAGTGTTCCCCGACTGGAAGGGAACATTCCTGCCTGGCGATTGTTGCTCCGAAAGCTAGTGATTCGAAACAAATCTGTTGGACTTTAACCTGGTGTTGTAAGACTTACTATGCTCATCCCAGTCCAACGCCAGCATCTCCACATCAATACTCAGGAAGGCAGACAGCATTGTCAGAGACCCCTCACACCCAGGCATTGCCTTCTTCCAGACCCTTCCATCAGGCAGAAGGTCCAGAAGTCTGAAGACCCGCACATCCAGACATAGGAACAGCTTCTTCCCCACAGCTACTAGACTCCTCAACGACTCCCCCTCGGACTCATCTGTTCCCTGTAAGGACACTATTCACGACGCCCTATGCTGCTCTTGCTCATGTATTTGCTTTGTTTGGCCCTTGTTCCGCACTGTAACCAATCACTGTTTGTCGATGTATCATTTGTCAATGTTCCCTGTTGATTATTCTTTTGTACTATGTACGTACTGTGTACATTCCCTCGGCCGCTGAAAAATACTTTTCACTGTACTTCGGTACATGTGACAATAAATCAAATCAAATCAAAATCTTTTCTCAGTTTTGCTTCTGCCGAATGTGAGCTCCCCCCGGTTCCAACCTGCTGCCAATCTAGTTTAAATGCTTTCCAACAGCACCAGTGAATCTCCCTGTGAGGATGTTAGTCCTGGTCCTGCTAAGATGCAAGTCTTGTATAGTATGTCCCACTTGCCCCAAAACTGGTGCCCCAGAGCTCAGGAATCTGAGGCTTTCCCTCCTGTACCAGTTCTCCAGCCATGTGTTTAAATCGCTCAATTCTTCTCTTTCCATGCTCATTTGCACGTGAGACTGGGAGTAATCCTGAGATTACTGCTTTGGAGGTCCAGCTTTTCAATCTCCTTCTTCGCTCTCTGAAATCTACTTTCAGCTCCACGTTTTTTGAAGAAGTGATGAAGATGATAGATGAGGGTTGGGCAGCGAATGTTGTCTATATGGACTTCAGTAAGGCCTTTGACAAGGTCCCTCATGGCAGACAGGTACAGAAGGTGAAGTCACACAGGATCAGAGGTAGGCTGGCAAGATGGATACTGAACTGGCTAGGTCATAGAAGGCAGAGAGTAGCAGTGGAAGGGTGTTTTTCTAATTGGAGGGCTGTGACTAGTGGTGTTCCGCAGGGATCAGTGCTGGGACCGTTGCTGTTCGTAGTATATATAAATGATTTGGAGGAAAATGTAACTGGTCTGATTAGTAAGTTTGCGGACGACACAAAGGTTGATGGAATTGCGGATAGCAATGAGGACTGTTAGACGATACACAGGATTTAGATTGTCTGGAGACTTGGGCGGAGAGATGGCAGATGTAGTTTAATCCGGACAGGTAATGCATTTTGGAAGGTCTAATACAGGTGGGAAATATACAATAAATGGCAGAACTCTTAAGAGTATTGACAGGCAGAGGAATCTGGGTATATAGGTCCACAGGTCACTGAAAGGCAACACAGGTGGAGAAGGTAGTCAATAAGGCATACGGCATGCTTGCCTTCATTGGCCGGGGCATTGAGTATAAGAATTGGTAAGTCATGTTGCAGCTGTGTAGATCCTTAGTTAGGCCACACTTGGAGTACAGTGTTCAATTCTGGTCGGCGCACTACCAGAAGGATGTGGAGGCTTTGGATAGGGTACAGAAGAGGTTTACCAGGACATTGTCTGGTATGGAGGGCATTAGCTATGAGGACAGGATGAAGAAATTTGGTTTGTTCTCACTGGAACGAAGGAGGTTGAGGGGCGACCTGATAGAGGTCTACAAAATTATGAGGGGCAGAGGCAGAGTGGATAGTCAGAGGCTTTTCCCCAGGGTGGAAGTGTCAATTTCTGGGGGACATAGGATTAAGATGCGAGGAGCAAAGTTTAGAGGAGATGTACGAGGGAAATGTTTTTATACAGAGGGTAATAGGTGCCTGGAACCCGTTGCCAGTGGTCTTGACAAATACATGAATGGGATGGGAATAGAGAGATATGGGCCATGGAAGTGTAGAAGATTTTAGTTTAGACGGACAGCATGGTTGGCACAGGGCCTGTTCCTGTGCTGTACTTTTCTTTGTTGCAACCAGGATGGTTCCGGGCTGAATGTTTGCAGTTAGCTGGGGGGGCTGGAGAAGATGTTCTTTTCAGAGCTGAGAAGGCGCAGAGGACATTTGAAAGAGATGCTTTAAGGCTATGAAGAGTCGAGTTAGAGTAAACAGAGAAACCATTTCTGGTGGTTGAAGGCTCGAAAACCTGAAGATTCAGATTTAAGGTGAGGGGTGGGGTGGGGGAGAGGGAATGAGGAAGAATGTTTGTGCACGAGCGGTGAGGATCTGGTAGCCGCTGGCAGATAGGGTGATGCGTCAAATTGGGTGATGCATCAAATTGGTCAGCAGCCTCCAACAGAGAATCGGATAAGTAGCTGAAGAAGAAGTAGGGAAATGGGGAAAGTGACAGGGAGAAGGACTAATTGGATTGCTTTTCAAAAGAGCTGGAACAGGCTTGATGGGCTGAATGGCCTCCTCCTGTGCTTGCTGGTTGGCTCTGTGATTCGAGGGCCCAGGGATACGGACACAGGAAGTGTAGAAGATTGTAGTTTAGTCGGGCAGCATGGTCGGCACGGGCTTGGAGGGCCGAAGGGCCTGTTCCTGTGCTGTACATTTCTTTGTTCTTTGAGGGTGTGGTATGATTTAAAATAACAGAGACGCGATTCAGTATAGGAACCCTTCCTTACCTTCTTGGCCCAAAAGATTAACTCCTTGTTGACCAGCTGAATCAGTTCAGAGTGACAGAAAGGCAGGAAGTACACAATCTCGTTGATTCTGCCCAGAAACTCGTCCCGTCGGAAATGGGCCTGGATGGAAGCACATTCACCACACGCCAGCGGGTTAATACCATCAAGTCTTATGTTTCAATGACATCAAAACGATAATGTAACCGTGGCGGCAGGACCAACAGGCAATCGGAGGATGGGCAGGGGGTAGAGTAACTCACAGTATAGGTGGCAGGGATTGAGGAGCAACTGAGGGCAGTGTCCAGCCGTCAGTCACACAGGAGGTCACTGGCAGCTTTGGCAGGCTCATGCGCCCAGTATGCGGCCAGTTGTTTGGCTGGAGGAGAACAAACTGAGAATGATGCCAAGGTGACGTGAAGATTCTAAACATTTGGAAGACACACTCTGCTCAGAATGATACATTTTCTGAATAATCAGATAGGAAGAACCCAAGAGAAAAAAGCTTTAGGGGTGTCCAAACAGTGGGTGCATTATTCTTTGTTTCTTCATTCACGGGAAGTGGCCGTTGTTGGCAAGGCCAAGCATTTGTTGCCCTTCCCTGGTGACTCTTCAAATAAGCATCTACTCAGCTATTTGAGGGAAGGCAGGTAAGAGAGAACCACACTGCTGTGGGTCGGGACTCACATGTAGGCCAGACCGGGTAAGGACGGCAGATTTCCGAAGCAGGTTGTTTTTTTTTTTACAACAATCAATTACGGTCACCATTACTGAGACTTACAGTGCTGTTGGACCGGGAGAGGAATAGGCTCTGATTGGGGAGCAGAGAGGGGTGGGCTACAAATAGGGGGATGATCACTGATGTGCCACTGGCAATGTCTTGTCCGTCCCTTCAGTAGCTGCGGATGCTGATAAACCGGAGCGGTTGCATTACCTTCAGAATGGGTCTGATGACGTGTTCCTTGAAATGCTTGGAGATGGTCACTTTCTCACTCAGAAGCACATCGTCTGCAGCAACCAGAGAGAATCTCGAATCAAAACAGGATCCCGCAATTTCAACCAACCTTTTCAGCTGGGACTGTGAATGCTCCACATATTTACTGCACTGCAAAGGACTAAAACAATTATTCCTTGCCTTTCAAATGCATTCAATCTCATTCCTGCCTTCAACAACTCCAGTGTCCATTACTAATGACAGTGTCCAGTGTGGTACTGACTTGTGTCTGTTACTAATGACAGTGTCCAGTGTGGTACTGACCAGTGTCTGTTACTAATGACAGTGCCCAGTGTGGTACTGACCAGTGTCTGTTACTAATGACAGTGTCCAGTGTGGTACTGACCAGTGTCCATTACTAATGACAGTGTCCAGTGTGGTACTGACCAGTGTCTGTTACTAATGACAGTGCCCAGTGTGGTACTGACCAGTGTCTGTTACTAATGACAGTGCCCAGTGTGGTACTGACCAGTGTCTGTTACTAATGACAGTGTCCAGTGTGGTACTTACCAGTGTCCATTACTAATGACAGTGCCCAGTGTGGTACTGACCAGTGTCTGTTACAATGACAGTGCCCAGTGTGGTACTGACCAGTGTCTGTTACTAATGACAGTGCCCAGTGTGGTACTGACCAGTGTCTGTTACTAATGACAGTGCCCAGTGTGGTACTGACCAGTGTCTGTTACTAATGACAGTGCCCAGTGTGGTACTTACCAGTGTCCATTACTAATGACAGTGCCCAGTGTGGTACTGACCAGTGTCTGTTACTAATGACAGTGCCCAGTGTGGTACTGACCAGTGTCTGTTACTAATGACAGTGCCCAGTGTGGTACTGACCAGTGTCTGTTACTAATGACAGTGCCCAGTGTGGTACTGACCAGTGTCCATTACTAATGACAGTGTCCAGTGTGGTACTGACCAGTGTCTGTTACTAATGACAGTGCCCAGTGTGGTACTGACCAGTGTCCATTACTAATGACAGTGTCCAGTGTGGTACTGACCAGTGTCCATTACTAATGACAGTGTCCAGTGTGGTACTGACCAGTGTCTGTTACTAATGACAGTGTCCAGTGTGGTACTGACCAGTGTCTGTTACTAATGACAGTGTCCAGTGTGGTACTGACCAGTGTCTGTTACTAATGACAGTGTCCAGTGTGGTACTGACCAGAGTCCATTACTAATGACAGTGTCCAGTGTGGTACTGACCAGTGTCCATTACTAATGACAGTGTCCAGTGTGGTACTGACCAGTGTCTGTTACCAATGACAGTGTCCAGTGTGGTACTGACCAGAGTCTGTTACTAATGACAGTGTCCAGTGTGGTACTGACCAGTGTCTGTTACTAATGACAGTGTCCAGTGTGGTACTGACCAGTGTCTATTACTAATGACAGTGTCCAGTGTGGTACTGACCACACTGGTATTGATAGGATGCAGAGCTGGGCTGAGAAGTGGCAGATGGAGTTTAACCCTGAAAAGTGTGAGGTTGTCCATTTTGGAAGGACAAATATGAATGCGGAATACAGGGTTAACGGTAGAGTTCTTGGCAATGTGGAGGAGCAGAGAGATCTTGGGGTCTATGTTCATACATCTTTGAAAGTTGCCACTCAAGTGGATAGAGCTGTGAAGAAGGCCTATGGTGTGCTCGCGTTCATTAACAGAGGGATTGAATTTAAGAGCCGTGAGGTGATGATGCAGCTGTACAAAACTTTGGTAAGGCCACATTTGGAGTACTGTGTACAGTTCTGGTCGCCTCATTTTAGGAAGGATGTGGAAGCTTTGGAAAAGGTGCAAAGAAGATTTACCAGGATGTTGCCTGGAATGGAGAGTAGGTCTTACGAGGAAAGGTTGAGGGTGCTAGGCCTTTTCTCATTAGAACGGAGAAGGATGAGGGGCGACTTGATAGAGGTTTATAAGATGATCAGGGGAATAGATAGAGTAGACAGTCAGAGACTTTTTCCCCGGGTGGAACAAACCATTACAAGGGGACATAAATTTAAGGTGAAAGGTGGAAGATATAGGAGGGATATCAGAGGTAGGTTCTTTACCCAGAGAGTAGTGGGGGCATGGAATGCACTGCCTGTGGAAGTAGTTGAGTCGGAAACATTAGGGACCTTCAAGCAGCTATTGGATAGGTACATGGATTACGGTTAAATGATATAGTGTAGATTTATTTGTTCTCAAGGGCAGCACGGTAGCATTGTGGATAGCACAATTGCTTCACAGCTCCAGGGTCCCAGGTTCGATTCCGGCTTGGGTCACTGACTGTGCGGAGTCTGCACGTCCTCCCCGTGTCTGCGTGGGTTTCCTCCGGGTGCTCCGGTTTCCTCCCACAATCCAAAGATGTGCAGGTTAGGTGAATTGGCCAATGATAAATTGCCCTTAATGTCCAAATTGCCCTTGGTGTTGGGTGAAGGTGTTGAGTTTGGGTAGGGTGCTCTTTCCAAGGGCCGGTGCAGGCTCGGGGGGCCGGGTGGCCTCCTTCTGCACTGTGAATTCAATGATAATCTATGATTAATCTAGGACAAAATTTCGGCACAACATCGTGGGCCGAAGGGCCTGTTCTGTGCTGTATTTTCTATGTTCTATGTTGACCAGTGTCTGTTACTAATGACAGTGCCCAGTGTGGTACTGACCAGTGTCTGTTACTAATGACAGTGTCCAGTGTGGTACTGACCAGTGTCTGTTACTAATGACAGTGTCCAGTGTGGTACTGACCAGTGTCTATTACTAATGACAGTGCCCAGTGTGGTACTGACCAGTGTCTGTTACTAATGACAGTGCCCAGTGTGGTACTGACCAGTGTCTGTTACTAATGACAGTGCCCAGTGTGGTACTGACCAGTGTCTGTTACTAATGACAGTGCCCAGTGTGGTACTGACCAGTGTCTGTTACCAATGACAGTGTCCAGTGTGGTACTGACCATTGTCTCAGTTACTAAAGACAATGTCCAGTGTGATACTGACCAGTGCCTATTCGGTGTGTGCGCAATAAGGACCCTGGCCTTCCCGTTGCTTGCCATTTTAACACAAGACCCTGCTCCCACGCCCACATGTCTGTCCTTGGCCTGCTGCAATGTTCCCGTGAAGCTCAACGCAAACTGGAGGAACATCCAGTTCCTGTTCAGAATGTTCAGAATGGAGTTCAGTTACAAGTGGAGTACCACAAGGATCTGTTCTGGGGCTGTTGCTGTTTGTCATTTTTATCAATGACCTAGAGGGAGGCGCAGAAGGGTGGGTGAGTAAATTTGCAGACGATACTAAAGTCGGTGGTGTTGTCGACAGTGTGGAAGGATGTAGCAGGTTACAGAGGGATATAGATAAGCTGCAGAGCTGGGCTGAGAGGTGGCAAATGGAGTTTAATGTAGAGAAGTGTGAGGTGATTCACTTTTGGAAGGAATAACAGGAATGCGGAATATTTGGCTAATGGTAAAGTTCTTGGAAGTGTGGATGAGCAGAGGGATCTAGGTGTCCATGTACATAGATCCCTGAAAGTTGCCACCCAGGTTGATAGGGTTGTGAAGAAGGCCTATGGAGTGTTGGCCTTTATTGGTAGAGGGATTGAGTTCCGGAGTCAGGAGGTCATGTTGCAGCTGTACAGAACTCTGGTACGGCCGCATTTGGAGTATTGCGTACAGTTCTGGTCACCGCATTATAGGAAGGACGTGGAGGCTTTGGAGCGGGTGCAGAGGAGATTTACCAGGATGTTGCCTGGTATGGAGGGAAAATCTTATGAGGAAAGGCTGATGGACTTGAGGTTGTTTTCGTTGGAGAGAAGAAGGTTAAGAGGAGACTTAATAGAGGCATACAAAATGATCAGGGGGTTGGATAGGGTGGACAGTGAGAGCCTTCTCCCACGGATGGATATGGCTGGCACGAGGGGACATAACTTTAAACTGAGGGGTAATAGATATAGGACAGAGGTCAGAGGTATGTTCTTTACGCAAAGAGTAGTGAGGCCGTGGAATGCCCTACCTGCTACAGTAGTGAACTCGCCAACATTGAGGGCATTTAAAAGTTTATTGGATAAACATATGGATGATAATGGCATAGTGTAGGTTAGATGGCTTTTGTTTCGGTGCAACATCGTGGGCCAAAGGGCCTGTACTGCGCTGTATCGTTCTATGTTCTATCTCATCTTCTGGTTAGGCACGGTCTCAACATCGAATTCAACAACTTCAGATGATTAGCTCTACCCCACCTAGACCCATTTGTTTTCATCCTATTTCATTTTAACTGTCTTTTACTATTTCTTTCTTTCTTAATATATATTTAATTCCCCTCCCCCCAGTATTATCCACCTTTCCTTCACCTTTCTCCTCTTTGCTTCCCCCTTCCCCTCCCCCCACATCTACAGTTCACCCTCTGGTGTTAGTTTCTCTGCTGTTTGACCTTTCACATCTTTTGTTCTCTCTGGCGACTGCCATTAGTACTCTTTCCCAGTGTCTCAGTTACTAAAGACAATGTCCAGCCGGGCACTGACCATGTCTCAGTAACTGATGGCATTGTCCAGTGTGGCACTGACCATGTCTCAGTGGCCCCCGCGGCCTGTGCCGTGGGGGCACTCTTTCCCTTCCGCCTTCGCCACGGTCTCCACCATGGCGGAGGCAGAAGAGACTCCCTCCACTGCGCATGCGCGGGACTGCCGTCAGCGGCCGCTAACGCTCCCGCGCATGCGCCGCCTGGAGATGTCATTTCCGCGCCAGCAGGCGGGGCACCAAAGGCCTTTTCCGCCAGCTGGCGGGGCGGAAATTCGTCCGGCGTGGGCCTAGCCCCTTAAGGTTGGGGCTCGGCCCCCAAAGATGCGGAGCATTCCGCACCTTTGTGGTGGTGCGATGCCCGACTGATTTGCGCCATTTTGGGCGCCAGTCGGCGGACGTCGCGCCGATACCGGAGAAATTCGCCCCATGTAACAGAGAACGATGGCATTGTCCAGCCGGGCACTGACCATGTCTCAGTGACTGATGGCATTGTCCAGCCGGGCACTGACCATGTCTCAGTGACTGATGGCATTGTCCAGCCGGGCACTGACCATGTCTCAGTGACTGATGGCATTGTTCAGTGTGGCACTGACCACGTCTCAATCTCGGATGGCATTGTCCAGAGTGGCACTGACCATGTCTCAGTCTTTGATGGCATTGTCCAGCCGGGCACTGACCATGTCTCAGTCTCTGATGGCATTGTCCAGCCGGGCACTGACCATGTCTCAGTGACTGATGGCATTGTCCAGCCGGGCACTGACCATGTCTCAGTGACTGATGGCATTGTCCAGTGTGGCACTGACCATGTCTCAGTTACTGATGGCATTGTCCAGCCGGGCACTGACCATGTCTCAGTGACTGATGGCATGGTCCAGCCGGGCACTGACCATGTATCAGTGACTGATGGCATTGTCCAGAGTGGCACTGACCATGTCTCAGTGACTGATAGCATTGTCCAGAGTGGCACTGACCATGTCTCAGTCACTGATGGCATTGTCCAGCCGGGCACTGACCATGTCTCAGTCACTGATGGCATCGTCCAGCCGGGCACTGACCATGTCTCAGTGACTGATGGCATTGTCCAGCCGGTCACTGACCATGGGCGAGATTCTCCGACCCCCCTCCGGGTCGGAGAATCGCCGGGGGCTGGCGTGAATCCCGCCCCCGCCGGTTGCCGAATTCTCCGGCACCGGATATTCGGCGGGGGCGGGAATCGCGCCGTGCCGGTTGGCGGGCACACCCCTGCGATTCTCCGGCCCAGATGGGCCGAAGTCCCGCCGCTAAAATACCAGTCCCGCCGGCGTAGATTAAACCACCTACCTTACTGGCGGGACAAGGCAGCGCGGGCGGGCTCCGGGGTCCTGGGGGGGGACACGGGGCGATCTGGCCCCGGGGGGTGCCCCCACGGTGGCCTGGCCCGCGACCGGGGCCCACCGATCCGCGGGCAGGCCTGTGCCGTGGGGGCACTCTTTCCCTTCCGCCTTCGCTACGGTCTCCACCATGGCGGAGGCAGAAGAGACTCCCTCCACTGCGCATGCGCGGGAATGCCGTCAGCGGCCGCTAACGCTCCCGCGCATGCGCCGCCCGGAGATGTAATTTCCGCGCCAGCTGGCGGGGCACCAAAGGCCTTTTCCGCCAGCTGGCGGGGCGGAAATTCGTCCGGCGCGGGCCTAGCCCCTTAAGGTTGGGGCTCGGCCCCCAAAGATGCAGAGCATTCCGCACCTTTGTGGTGGTGCGATGCCCGACTGATTTGCGCCATTTTGGGCGCCAGTCGGCGGACATCGCGCCGATACCGGAAAATTTCGCCCCATGTAACAGTGAACGATGGCATTGTCCAGCCGGGCACTGACCATGTCTCAGTGACTGATGGCATTGTCCAGCCGGGCACTGATCATGTCTCAGTGACTGATGGCATTGTTCAGTGTGGCACTGACCACGTCTCAATCTCTGATGGCATTGTCCAGAGTGGCACTGACCATGTCTCAGTCTTTGATGGCATTGTCCAGCCGGGCACTGACCATGTCTCAGTCTCTGACGGCATTGTCCAGCCGGGCACTGACCATGTCTCAGTGACTGATGGCATTGTCCAGCCGGGCACTGACCATGTCTCAGTGACTGATGGCATTGTCCAGTGTGGCACTGACCATGTCTCAGTGACTGATGGCATTGTCCAGTGTGGCACTGACCATGTCTCAGTCTTTGATGGCATTGTCCAGCCGGGCACTGACCATGTCTCAGTGACTGATGGCATTGTCCAGCCGGGCCCTGACCATGTCTCAGTGACTGATGGCATTGCCCAGCCGGGCACTGACCATGTCTCAATGACTGATGGCATTGTCCAGCCGGGCACTGACCAGGTCTCAGTGACTGATGGCATTGTCCAGCCGGGCACTGACCATGTCTCAGTGACTGATGGCATTGTCCAGCCGGGCACTGACCAGGTCTCAGTGACTGATGGCATTGTCCAGTGTGGCACTGACCATGTCTCAGTGACTGATGGCATTGTCCAGCCGGGCACTGACCACGTCTCAGTGACTGATGGCATTGTCCAGCCGGGCCCTGACCAGGTCTCAGTGACTGATGGCATTGTCCAGTGTGGCACTGACCATGTCTCAGTGACTGATGGCATTGTCCAGCCGGGCCCTGACCATGTCTCAGTGACTGATGGCATTGTCCAGCCGTGCCCTGACCATGTCTCAGTGACTGATGGCATTGTCCAGCCGGGCACTGACCATGTCTCAGTGACTGATGGCATTGTCCAGCCGGGCACTGACCCTATTGAAAGCACTGCTGTGTTTCAGAATGAGCTGTACACCTCAGGAATTTCTGAAAATCGATGCCCGGTGCTCACGATGAGTTAGCTGATTGATTTTGGGAGGCAGCACCGATATTTAGTACAATACAGTTAAATGCGGAAGCTCTGGCCTGGTGATTGGTGAAAGAAATCAGCCAATATCCAGTGAACATTACTGGAACTAGCACAGTGATTGAGCTCGGAGATCATCAGGACATGAGGCGCTCTGATGTGATAGAGAACCTGCCCGGGGAATCCCCGAGATGAGTGGGGGGCTCAGAGTATTAAGCAACAGAGTAAGATAGGGGTTTGCCACACTTCAACACCATCCTCCATCTTACCTAGATTGTGGGCGAGCCGTTTCTTCCCCAGTTCCTGGGCTTCCAGCCTCAGCTGTAAGGCGTGCTCGGCTATTTCCTCACTGGCTACATTGGAGGTCATGATGAAGATGGCATCCTTACACTCGATGGTCTTTCCTTTGCCGTCTGTCAGTCTTCCCTGTAACATTAGGAGGGGGTGGTGAGAGTGGGGAAAGACTTAACTTCGCATCTCCAAATAAACATTCCAAACCCGCATGAAATATCACCAGCGGTGACTCGTGTGAAACTGGCCAAGCAACTACCAACTTGCAAAGAACAAAGAACTATACAGCACAGGAACAGGCCCTTTGGCCCTCTAAGCCACCCTTGAAGGTCCCACAGACAGATACGAGGTGACCAAGTGATCTATTTCGCTTCTGAAGAAGGTTCGTACAGACGCAAGACATTATCTCTCTCTCTCCGCAGATACTGCCAGTTTTACCAGCGTTTTCTGTTTTTATTTCAGATTTGCAGCATCTGCGGTATTTTGTGAGGTTGGAATGTTTTATAGAAAACAAAGAGATTGCTTGACAAAGGATGTCCGGGGCCCATCAGGGGCTGTTTAGCACAGGGCTAAATCGCTGGCTTTGAAAGCAGACCAAGACAGACCAGCAGCACGGTTCGATTCCCGTAACAGTCTCCCCAAACAGGCGCCGGAATGTGGCGACTAGGGGCTTTTGACAGTAACTTCATTTGAAGCCTACTTGTGACAATAAGCGATTTTCATTTTCATTTCATTTCATCTAATAATAATATAATAATCGCTTATTGTCACGAGTAGGCTTCAATGAAGTTACTGTCAAAAGCCCCTAGTCGCCACATTCTGGTGCCTGTTTGGGGAGGCTGGCACGGGAATTGAACCTGCGCTGCTGGTCTTGTTCTGCTTTACAAGTCAGCTGTCTTAGCCCACTGTGCTAAACCAGCCCCTTAGTTCACCTCCCTGCAGTTACATGATTATAGAGTTACTGTCTAATCATGTTGGCTCGGGATACTGGGAGAGCTGCCCGGAGACAGCACACAAACAGGCCATATCGCACAATTGGTCCATACCAGCAAAAGCTCCACACAAGCCTCCTCCTGCTCCCTTTCATCTGCATTTACAGCCACTAGGCCCAACTCCTTGAACGTTCTCCTTATCGGCCTCTCACCGTCCATGAAGTTGAGCTCATCTGAAACTCTGCTGCCTGTATCCGAACTCACAACAAATCCTGTTCACCTATTAGCCCTGTGCTCGCTGATCTATATTGACTCTCGATTTTTAATTTCTCAGCCTTGTTTCCAGATCCCTCCATGGCCTCATCCACCAGCCATCTCTGTGAGCTCTTCCAGCCCTGGCCTCTTGAGCACCACCAATATTAATTGTTTCACCACTGGCGGCTGTATTTTCAATCGCAAAGGCTCAAAGTTCTGGAATTCCCTCCCTAAACCTCTCCACATCTACCTTACTTTACCACTTTAAGGTGCTACTTAAAACCTACCGTTGGATTTTTGGTCACCTGTGCTAATACCGGCAACACAGACCAACAATTGACAAGAAATAGGAGCAGGAGTAGACCATTCGGCCCATCGGGGTGATGGTTGACCTCTACTTTCCCGTCCACTCCACATATCCCTGGATTCCCTGAAAGACCAAAATCCTTATCCACCCCAGCCTCAAGCATAGGGAACGATGGATTGGATTGGATTGGATTTGTTTATTGCCATGTGTACCGAGGTACAGTGAAAAGTATTTTTCTGCGAGCAGCTCAACAGATCATTAAGTACATTAGAAGAAAAGGGAATAAAAGAAAATACATAATAGGACAACACAACATATGCAATGTAACTACATAAACACCGGCATCGGATGAAGCATACAGGGTGTAGTGTTAATGAAGTCAGTCCATAAGAGGGTCATTTAGGAGTCTGGTAACAGCGGGGAAGAAGCTGCTTTTGAGTCTGTTTGTGCGTGTTCTCAGACTTCTGTATCTCCTGCCCGATGGAAGAAGTTGGAAGAGTGAGTAAGCCGGGTGGGAGGGGTCTTTGATTATGCTGCCCGCTTTCCCCAGGCAGCAGGAGGTGTAGATGGAGTCAATGGATGGGAGGCAGGTTCGTGTGATGGACTGGGCGGTGTTCACGACTCTCTGAAGTTTCTTGCACACACAAGCCTCTGGAGTAGAGAATTCCAAAGATTCACAATCCTTTCAGAAAAGGAATTTCTCCCCATCTCGGTCCTAAATGATCGGCCCCGAATCCTGAGACTGTGACCCCGTGTTTTAGACTCCCCGACCAGCGGGAACAATCTCTCAGCCTACCCCCCCCCCCCCCAAGCGGGTCCGCCCATGCGCGCGGCGGCCCACTTTGACGCGGGCGCCGCCGACATTGCGGAGCCACACAGTGGGCCCGCGCAGAGTAATGTGGGTCCCCCCCCAGATCGCGATGGCGGTCCTGGCCACCGCTGAGCTGCCCCCCCCCCCCCCCCGGGAATCCCTCCACCAGGACCACCACTGTGGCCGCAGGTCCGAGCTCCCGCCGGGCGGTACAGGATGTAAACCACGCCAGCGGGAGTTTGGCCAGTCGACCGCGGAGAATCGCCACGGGGCGATTTTTCAGTGGCCCCCGACTGGCGCCGCGTCGACCGCGCGCGCGGGACTGGCGGGTCCGCGGAGAATCTCGGAAGTGCCGTCGCACCGGATTTCCGGCGTGAACGGCTATTCTCCGCCCCCGCGCACGCCGCGATTCCAGCGCGGAGGGTCGGAGAATCCCGCCCACCATCTTTGGGATGAAATTTTAAGCTGAGGCTGCAGCAACCCTATCAGGCGGACGTGGCTGAGCCAGTGGCAACTAGGTCAAAGAACAAGGTTATCCCAGTGTCTCGGTTCAATACTTGTTTCTCAACCAGCGTCGCACAAACAGATGACCTGATCCTCATCACATTGCACAATCTAATTCATCCTTTTGCCTCACGGTTGGATGGAACTCACCTCGTCGAAGAGCTGCAGCATGACGGTCAGGACATCAGGATGGGCCTTATCCACTTCGTCAAATAAAACCACTGCACTCGGATTCTGTTTCAGCTTCTTGGTCAGCTGACCACCTTCCTCATGTCCGACATAACCAGGGGGCGACCCAATAAACTTTGCAACCTTTGAAATACACATCCTTTTATTGAGAAATTTATTCCAGTCTTGGTTCATAGAACATAGAATTCCTACATGGGCCATTCGACCAATCGAGTCTGCACCGACCCTTCAAAAGCACACCTCACCGAGGTTCACTCCCCTGCCCTATCCCCGTAACCTCACCTAACCTGCATATCTTGGTACACCAAGGGGAAATTTATCATGGCCAATACACCTAACCTGCACATCTTTGGACATCTTTGTGGGAGGAAACCCACACAGACACGGGGAGAACACACAAACTCCACACAGACAGTGACCCAAGGCCGGAATTTAATCTGGGACACTGGCTCTGTGAGGCAGCACTGTGCCGCCCTCAAGTAAAGTTCCCTCTACACTGCCCCCATCAAACACTCCCAGGACAGGTACAGCACGGGGTTAGATACCGAGTAAAGCTCCCTCTACACTGTCCCCATCAAACACTCCCAGGACAGGTACAGCACGGGGTTAGATACAGAGTAAAGCTCCCTCTACACCGTCCCCATCGAACACTCCCAGGACAGGTACAGCACGGGGTTAGATACAGAGTAAAGTTCCCTCTACACCGTCCCCATCAAACACTGCCAGGACAGGGACAGCACGGGGTTAGATACAGAGTAAAGCTCCCTCTACACTGTCCCCATCAAACACTCCCAGGACAGGTACAACATGGGGTTAGATACAGAGTAAAGCTCCCTCTACACTGTCCACATCAAACACTCCCAGGACAGGTACAGCACGGGGTTAGATACAGAGTAAAGCTTCCTCTACACTGTCCCCATCAAACACTCCCAGGACAGGTACAGCACGGGGTTAGATCCAGAGTAAAGCTCCCTCTACACTGTCCCCATCAAACACTCCCAAGCCAGGTACAACATGGGGTTAGATACAGAGTAAAGCTCCCTCTACACTGTCCCCATCAAACACTCCCAGGACAGGTACAGCATGGGGTTAGATAAAATCCACTCCCTTTGAAATAAAGTCCAACATTCCATCTGCCTTCCCTAGTACCTGCTGTGGGAGTTTTATCTTTAACACATTGACAACAAAAGATTGGTTGAAGTTTAGACATTTCCTCTCCCGGTCTTTTTGTTCTGGACTGGAGCTGCCTGCCTTAAGGACCAAACGCTTCTGATCTCACAGTTAAACGTTTCACTTACTTCATGTTTTTCCTGGAATTCCGACATGTCGAGCCTGATGAATTTCTACATTGCGAAAGGAAAAACAGACAGAATGAAACTTTCCGGTGGCTCTGTCGCAAACTGCCCTCCGGTTTTATTTCCCACCGTCGCACACGACTCCTAATCCTCTCATAGATTATCATAGAATTTACAGTGCAGAAGGAGGCCATTCAGCCCATCGAGTCTGCACCGGCTCTTGGAAAGAGCACCCTACCCAAGGTCAACACCGCCACCCTATCCCCATAACCCAGTAACCCCACCCAACACTAAGGGCAATTTTGGACACTAAGGGCAATTTATCATGGTCAATCCACCTAACCCGCACATCTTTGGACTGTGGGAGGAAACCGGAGCACCCGGAGAAAACCCACGCACACACGGGGAGGATGTGCAGACTCCGCACAGACAGTGACCCAAGCCAGAATCGAACCTGGGACCTTGGAGCTGTGAAGCAATTGTGCTATCCACAAGGCTACCGTGCTCCCCACTCTCGTGGGCGAGTTCCAACTCCTTGCTGGGGTACGACCCAAACCATTCCCTCTCCAGCACCTTTCACCAACGCCATGGACTGTCTGATTGTGGAGGGAATTGCAGCTTCCCCGGTGACTGTTCTCGTGGAGCTGGGGACAGGATGGTCACTGGACTGCGCGACTCTCCTCTCAGTGGCTGAGGGACCACAAGGTCCAGTGACTGCTGTCCAAATGACGAGCTCAGAACACAGGCTGGAATCCTGACCATGGACAGTCACAAATCAACGTGGCTCAGCCTGAGAAAGCGGTGCCATGTGAGAGTACCTTTAAGAAATGGGTGTTTATAAATGGGTGTGTATATAAATATCTGTAGTGAGAGTACCTTTAAGAAATGGGTATTTACTACTGCAGTGATGTCAGAGAGTGGGTGGAGCTGGGCTATCTGTCAGCTTTTTACTTTCATTTTAGGCTGTTTGCTGCAGGGTGCGTTTTAGTTTAGTTTTCAGTGTTGGAGCTGAAGCCAGACAGAGCAGGTGTATTGTTGATCTCTCTGCCATGAAAAGACTATCTCTTGATCATTTGGGAATTCAGAATTATAAATGATCTCAGTCGTGAATGTAAACCTAAAGGTGTTTCTTCTTCTGGATGTTGTTTGGGAAGTTATTCAGGATTACTTAGTGTTGTATTCTTTGGGGGTTGTATTTGAGTTAATGGTTGCTAAGATGTTCACTGTATGTTTTAAAAAGGTTAACTTGAGTTAATCGAATAAACATTGTTTTGCTTTAAAAAATACTTTTCCATTTCCGCTCTACCACACCTGTTGAGTGGGCCGTGTGTTCCCCATACCACAATCTAGTAAAAGTTGTGGGTCAGGTGAACTCCATGATACACTTTGGGCTTCTCTAAACCCTGGCCCATAACTGCGGCGACTGAGAGAGAGGGAGTTGGTGGCTAGCGAACAGAGTTTGCAGCAGGGACCAAAGGCAACGGCTTCTGCAGATAGATAACTATTTATTACGATCCCAGACCAGACTCCACAATTTGCTAGGATACCGGAAAGGAACCTCAATCACTTCTTTTTAATTCTTAAAACTTCACTCCAGGAATGATTCCACGCACAAATAGGGATTTGGCACATTAAAAGAAACTTTATTACCAACACAGGATTAAACTACCTTTAACAGCACAGAAATATTGCTTACAATTACCAGTTAAACAACGCTCAACAATAACATGAAACACTTCAACTCCAAACTGCTACCTTCTTTATCTCCAATCAAGCAAAACCCATCACAGGTCAAAACTCACTTTTAAATAAAGTTAGCAAACGCAGGATTACTTGCCAGCCTCTGGATCAAGCATTCCTTTAAAAAGACTGCTTGGAGGGAGAGAGAGATCCCGTCAGGAAACAGCCTGCAGATTATTGTCTGTGCCTGACCACTGCTTAACCTGACAGTCCTCTTCAGAAACTGTTGTTCAGCTCACAGCTTCCAGCAACACTAACTTAAAAACTGACTGCCACAGACCTGGTCCTTCCCATTACCACATCACCTTTATCCACTCAAATCTCATGACCTAATTTTTAAAGTTTAAACACAATGGCCGGGATTCTCCAGTCCGCCAGCTACATTTTAAAATAATAACCTTAATAATCTTTATTAGTGTCACAAGTAGGGTTACATTAACGCTGCAATGAAGTGACTGTGAAAATCCCCTAGTCGCCACATTCCGGCACCTGTTCGGGTACACAGAGGGAAAATTCGGAATGTCCGATTCACCGAACAGCACGTTTTTCGGGACGTGTGGGAGGAAACCAGAGCACCCGGAGGAAACCCACGCAGACACGGGGAGAACGTGCAGCCTCCGCACAGACAGTGACCCAAGCCGGGAATCAAAGCTGGGACCCTGGAGTTGTGAACAACAGTGCTAACCACTGTGCTACCGTGGCGCCTTCTTGGGTGGTGCGCCCTCGCCGGCAGCAGGATTCTCCGCTCCCGCCACCTGCCAATAGGCTTTCCCATTGTGGCCAACCCATGCCGCTGGGAAACCCGGGCATGTTGCGTTTCCGACGGAACGGAGAATCCCGCCAAATCTCTCAAATTATCTACTTGCAATCATAACAAAAATCCATTATGCCCCTCCTTATAAACATAAGCATGGTATGAACTAAAAATGATCTCACTTCTACGACATCTTAATTGCACCTTCTGCGGCCACAGTGTCTGTCTTCTAAATTAGGCTTAACAAATATATTACTGCAGCAGATTTATATGATACAATATATATAAGAAATTCCTACTTTCATCACATAGTTGAAAGATCCCATACCTTCTTGACGTCGTTATGCATGTACTTAGCGACCTGTTTGGCCAGCTCGGTTTTTCCTACATCAAAAGTGAGAAACAAAATCAATGTCCAGGATACAGGGTGGGAAATCTCAATAGATGCTGGTGAGGCAGGTAATCAACTGTCTAGATAATCCCACATCACAATCTCAATTATTGTCCAAAGTTATGTCCAGACTCTTTTCTCGAAGTTTAACTCATTGCCGAACTAACCCGAGGCGACACGAGGAAAATAGTCTTACAGTGAGTTGCTGTGACCTGGCCTGCACAGGGTGATGGGAGAAGGTCCTAGAGTAACTTACAATGGGAATTAGATAAACACTGGAAAAGGGGAAAATTTGTAGGGCTCTGTTGAAAGACCCAGGAGGGGGGAATAATTGGATAGCTCTTTCAAAGATCCTGCATAGACTCAATGGGCCGAAGGGCCTCCTTCTGTGCAAAATGATTCTCTGTGTTGGCCACTCTTTGTACCAGGGTCATCTTGGCACAGATTGTACAACTTGACTAGTTTAAACCAATGCCCATTTCCATTTTTATACCTCGTTCTGAAACAAAAAATGCATCAGCACAGGTCAATTTTGTGGGAAGGCAGTGGCCCAGTGGACCATTAATCCCGAGGCCCAGGCTATCGCTCTGGGGACATGGGTTCAAATCCCACCACAGCAGCTGGTGGAATTCAAATTCAATTAATAAATCTGGAATCTAAAGCTAGGTTTAACAATGGTGACCATAACAACCTGAGTAAGTTGTAAAAACCCATCTGCTTCACTAATGTCCTTCAGGGAAGGAAATCTGCCGCCCTTACCCGGTCTGGCCTACATGTGACTCCAGACCCACAGCAATGAGGTTGACTGTTAAACACCCTTTGAAAATGGCCAAGACACTCAGTTCAAGGGCAATTAGGGACGGGCAACAAATGCCGGCCCAGCGACGCCCACATCACGTGAATTTCTTTTTTTGAAACTGCAATTTTCTCTGGATAAATAAGACCGCCGTTTCTGTAGCAGCTTTCATGACCGCAGTTGGTGGCACACTCGCCTCGAAGTCAGATGGTGCGTTGCGAGTGCAAGCCCCACTCCAGAAAACCGAGCACAAAGCTCAGGCTGACATTCACAGTGCAGTGCTGCGGGAGTGCTGCGGGAGTGCTGCACTCTCAGAGCTGCAGCTTTACCAATGAGACTGTGGCCCAGACTGTCCTCTCGGGTCCCATGGGACTATTTCGAGGAGCAGGGAGGGAGTTCTCCCCGCTGTCCTGGTCAATATTCATTCCTCCATCAACGGTTGGAATGTAGATCCTCAGACCGGGGTCTCCACAACATTTGGAGGCTCGCATCGGGGGGACAGGGGAGTTCCAGGATTTTGCCCCAGAGACAGGGAAGGAACGGTGATATATTTCCAAGTCGGGGTGGTCAGTGACTTGGAGGGGAACCTCCAGGTGGTGAGGTTCCCAAGAATCTGCTGCTCTTGTCCTTCTAGATGGTAGATGTCAAGGGTCTGGAAGGTGTTGTTGAAAGAAGCTTGGTAGTTCCTGCACTGAATCTTGTAGATGGTGCACACGCCTGCAACATGATTTTGGCGGTGAGGGGAGTAAATGTTTAAGGTGGTGGGTGGGCTGCTTTACCCCAAACGATGTAACTTACTGACCGAGTGAGAGTGACACTGACCGAGTGAGAGTGACACTGACCGAGTGAGGGTGACACTGACCGAGTGAGGGTGATACTGACCGAGTGAGGGTGACACTGACCAAGTGACAGGCTGACACTGACCGAGGGAGAGTGACACTGACCGAGTGACAGGCTGACACTGACCGAGTGACAGGCTGACACTGACCGAGTGACAGGCTGACACTGACCGAGTGACAGGCTGACACTGACCGAGTGAGGGTGACACTGACCGAGTGAGGGTGACATTGACCGAGTGAGAGTGACACTGACCGAGTGAGAGTGACACTGACCGAGTGACAGGCTGACACTGACCGAGTGAGGGTGACACTGACCGAGTGAGGGAAATGTTCAGAATGGAGTACAGTCACAAGTGGAGTACCACAAGGATCTGTTCTGGGGCCGTTGCTGTTTGTCATTTTTATCAATGACCTAGAGGAAGGCGCAGAAGGGTGGGTGAGTAAATTTGCAGACGATACTAAAGTCGGTGGTGTTGTCGATAGTGTGGAAGGATGTAGCAGGTTACAGAGGGATATAGATAAGCTGCAGAGCTGGGCTGAGAGGTGGCAAATGGAGTTTAATGTAGAGAAGTGTGAGGTGATTCACTTTGGAAGGAATAACAGGAATGCGGAATATTTGGCTAATGGTAAAGTTCTTGAAAGTGTGGATGAGCAGAGGGATCTAGGTGTCCATGTACATAGATCCCTGAAAGTTGCCACCCAGGTTGATAGGGTTGTGAAGAAGGCCTATGGAGTGTTGGCCTTTATTGGTAGAGGGATTGAGTTCCGGAGTCGGGAGGTCATGTTGCAGCTGTACAGAACTCTGGTACGGCCGCATTTGGAGTATTACGTACAGTTCTGGTCACCGCATTATAGGAAGGACGTGGAGGCTTTTGAGCGGGTGCAGAGGAGATTTACCAGGATGTTGCCTGGTATGGAGGGAAAATCTTATGAGGAAAGGCTGATGGACTTGAGGTTGTTTTCGTTGGAGAGAAGAAGGTTAAGAGGAGACTTAATAGAGGCATACAAAATGATCAGGGGGTTGGATAGGGTGGACAGTGAGAGCCTTCTCCCGCGGATGGATATGGCTGGCACGAGGGGACATAACTTTAAACTGAGGGGTAATAGATATAGGACAGAGGTCAGAGGTAGGTTCTTTACGCAAAGAGTAGTGAGGCCGTGGAATGCCCTACCTGCTACAGTAGTGAACTCGCCAACATTGAGGGCATTTAAAAGTTTATTGGATAAACATATGGATGATAATGGCATAGTGTAGGTTAGATGGCTTTTGTTTTGGTGCAACATCGTGGGCCGAAGGGCCTGTACTGCGCTGTATTGTTCTATGTTCTATGACACTGACCGAGTGAGAGTGACACTGACCGAGTGAGGGTGACACTGACCGAGTGAGGGTGACACTGACCGAGTGAGGGTGACACTGACCGAGTGACAGTGATACTGACCGAGTGACAGTGATACTGACCGAGTGAGAGTGATACTGACCGAGTGACAGTGATACTGACCGAGTGAGAGTGACACTGACCGAGTGAGAGTGACACTGGCCGAGTGAGGGTGACACTGGCCGAGTGAGGGTGACACTGGCCGAGTGAGGGTGACACTGGCCGAGTGAGGGTGACACTGGCCGAGTGAGAGTGACACTCACCGAGTGAAAGTGACACTGACCGAGTGAGTGACACTGACCGAGTGACAGGCTGACACTGACCGAGTGAGTGACACTGACCGAGTGAGACTGACACTGACCGAGTGAGACTGACACTGACCGAGTGAGTGTGACACTGACCGAGTGAGTGTGACAATGACCGAGTGAGTGACACTGACCGAGTGAGGGTGTCACTGACCGAGTGAGAGTGACACTGACCGAGTGAGGGTGACACTGACCGAGTGAGGGTGACACTGACCGAGTGACGGTGACACTGACCGAGTGACGGTGACACTGACCGAGTGAGGGTGTCACTGACCGAGTGAGACTGACACTGACCGAGTGAGACTGACACTGACCGAGTGAGACTGACACTGACCGAGTGAGAGTGACACTGACCGAGTGAGTGACACTGACCGAGTGACACTGACCTAGTGAGGGTGTCACTGACCGAGTGAGAGTGACACTGACCGAGTGAGTGTCACTGACCGAGTGAGGGTGTCACTGACCGAGTGATGGTGACACTGACCGAGCGACGGTGACACTGACCGAGCGACGGTGACACTGACCGAGTGACGGTGGCACTGACCGAGTGTGGGTGTCACTGACCGAGTGACAGGCTGACACTGACCGAGTGACAGGTTGACACTGACCGAGTGACAGGTTGATACTGACCGAGTGACAGGCTGACACTGACCGAGTGACAGGCTGACACTGACCGAGTGACAGGCTGACACTGACCGAGTGAGGGTGACACTGACCGAGTCAGAGTGACACTGACCGAGTGAGTGTCACTGACCGAGTGAGTGTCACTGACCGAGTGACAGGCTGACACTGACCAATTGAGAGTGACACTGACCGAGTGAGAGTGACACTGACCGAGTGAGGGTGACACTGACCGAGTGAGGGTGACACTGACCGAGTGACAGTGACACTGACCGAGTGACAGTGACACTGACCGAGTGACAGTGACACTGACCGAGTGACAGTGACACTGACCGAGTGACAGGGTGACACTGACCGAGGGATAGTGACACTGACCGAGGGATAGTGACACTGACCGATTGAGAGTGACACTGACCGGTTGAGAGTGACACTGACCGGTTGAGAGTGACACTGACCGAGTGAGGGTGACACTGACCGAGTGAGGGTGACACTGACCGAGTGAGGGTGACACTGACCGAGTGAGAGTGACACTGACCGAGTGAGAGTGACACTGACCGAGTGACAGGGTGACACTGACTGGTTGAGAGTGACACTGACCGAGTGAGAGTGACACTGACCGAGTGAGAGTGACACTGACCGATTGAGAGTGACACTGACCGGTTGAGAGTGACACTGACCGAGTGAGGGTGACACTGACCGAGTGAGGGTGACACTGACCGAGTGAGAGTGACACTGACCGAGTGAGGGTGACACTGACCGAGTGAGGGTGACACTGACCGAGTGAGGGTGACACTGACCGATTGAGTAACACTGACCGAGTGAGAGTAACACTGACCGAGTGAGGGTGACACTGACCGAGTGAGACTGACACTGACCGAGTGAGACTGACACTGACCGAGTGAGGGTGACACTGACCGATTGAGAGTGACACTGACCGATTGAGAGTGACACTGACCGATTGAGGGTGACACTGACCGAGGGAGAGTGACACTGACCGATTGAGAGTGACACTGACCGAGTGAGACTGACACTGACCGAGTGAGTGACACTGACCGAGTGAGACTGACACTGACCGAGTGAGACTGACACTGACCGAGTGAGAGTGACACTGACCGAGTGAGAGTGACACTGACCGAGTGAGACTGACACTGACCGAGTGAGGGTGGCACTGACCGAGTGAGAGTGACACTGACCGAGTGAGAGTGACACTGACCGAGTGAGTGTGACACTGACCGAGTGAGTGACACTGACCGAGTGAGGGTGACACTGACCGAGTGAGGGTGACACTGACCGAGTGACAGGCTGACACTGACCGAGTGAGAGTGACACTGACCGAGTGAGGGTGACACTGACCGAGTGAGGGTGACACTGACCGAGTGAGGGTGACACTGACCGAGTGAGAGTGACACTGACCGAGTGACAGGCTGACACTGACCGAGTGAGAGTGATACTGACCGAGTGAGGGTGACACCTACCGAGGGTGACACTGACCGATTGAGAGTGACACTGACCGATTGAGAGTGACACTGACCGATTGAGAGTGACACTGACCGAGTGACAGGGTGACACTGACCGAGGGATAGTGACACTGACCGATTGAGAGTGACACTGACCGATTGAGAGTGACACTGACCGAGTGACAGGGTGACACTGACCGAGGGATAGTGACACTGACCGATTGAGAGTGACACTGACCGAGTGAGGGTTACACTGACCGAGTGAGGGTGACACTGACCGAGTGAGGGTGACACTGACCGGTTGAGAGTGACACTGACCGGTTGAGAGTGACACTGACCGGTTGAGAGTGACACTGACCGAGTGAGGGTGACACTGACCGAGTGAGGGTGACACTGACCTAGTGAGGGTGACACTGACCGAGTGAGAGTGACACTGACCGAGTGAGAGTGACACTGACCGAGTGAGGGTGACACTGACCGATTGAGAGTGACACTGACCGATTGAGAGTGACACTGACCGATTGAGGGTGACACTGACCGAGGGAGAGTGACACTGACCGAGGGAGAGTGACACTGACCGAGGGAGAGTGACACTGACCGATTGAGAGTGACACTGACCGAGTGAGACTGACACTGACCGAGTGAGACTGACACTGACCGGTTGAGAGTGACACTGACCGGTTGAGAGTGACACTGACCGAGTGAGGGTGACACTGACCGAGTGAGGGTGACACTGACCGAGTGAGGGTGACACTGACCGAGGGAGAGTGACACTGACCGAGTGAGGGTGACACTGACCGAGTGAGGGTGACACTGACCGATTGAGAGTGACACTGACCGAGTGAGAGTGACACTGACCGAGTGAGGGTGACACTGACCGAGTGAGGGTGACACTGACCGAGTGAGGGTGACACTGACCGGTTGAGAGTGACACTGACCGGTTGAGAGTGACACTGACCGAGTGAGACTGACATTGACTGAGTGAGAGTGACACTGACCGAGTCAGAAAATAATTGTGATCGAGCTAACAGAATGACAGCGAGTGGCATTTAAGAAACTGGACAGTCCCAAAAGATGTGTTCTCAGTAAAATTATAAATGGGGACTGTAGACACGTCAGCAGTTGTTTTAAATGTCGCCCTCGGTCAGGCTGTGATGGGGATGCTGAGCTGGGATTAGGTGGGAATTCAGCATCATTCCCAAAGCTACATCCTGGTATCAGCAGAGGCCAGATAATAGGTCCCCTTGCCCCTCTGCTGCCTGACCTACATTGCTCTCTTGGTCCAGCCTCACCTCATATATAAAATTCCCATCGCTGTGCTCAAATCCCTCTATGGCCTCATACCCAACAACCCAGCTCAACCCCATCCCAGGGGAATGGGGGAACCTGCCCCCATCCCGCATGTTCTTCACCTCTTGCAGCCGTACTACAGTCAAAGGATCACTGCCGCCCTCCCTCTCATTTCTGCTCCCATGAGCATCCACCATTTAAACTTTAACCACACAAGTAGCCAGGTCATCAACTGTCGAGGTCATGAACTCTGGAATTCCCTCCCTAAACCGCCTTTAAGATGCTCATTAAACCCAACATGTGGACATCTGTCTTAATATTTCCTGGTGTGGGCCGGGGTCAAACTCAGTCCGATAATGTTTTTGGACATGATGGGCTGGATTCTCCGTTTTGGAGACTGAGCCCCCACGCCGGAATGAAACCGCTGGTCTTTTACGGCAGGAAAACTGGTGCAAAACGGCCACCGATTCGCCGTTTTGCTGGGGGCTAGCAGGGAGGCAGCGAAGAGCTCGCAGCTCGTCACCAATACGGCCCTGAGCAGGTCCGGGTCCCGGCCGCGCATGTGCACGGTGACAGCCTGCAGCGGCCGCACTGTGCTCCATGGCGTACTCAGCCCACGGACCCGGTGCGGAGACGTAATGCCCCCCCCCGCCTTGGCCGTTCGTGCGCCCCGGATCGTCCGCCCAGAGTGCCCCCAGAACCGACTGAAAACCCCCCCGCCCACGGATCGGCCCCCCGCCGACTGTGGCGCCGCCGGATTAAGTTCGCAGCCGCGCCGGGCCTCAGGCAATGGCCTGAGGTCATGGATAATCGGCGTGCTGTTCAGGGGGCGGAGAATACAAAAAACGCCGCTGCTCCCAATATTGGCGTCAAAACGGATTCTCCGGCCCGTCGCCGGACTCGATTTCCGCGTCAAGGTGCAGAGAATCCAGCCCGATATCTCAGTGCAAGTTGCTGTGTTGCACAGAGTGAACAGCTGCAGTTAGCTGAATGGCCAGAGGTGTCACTATTGAGCAGCTACAATGGCACCCAGGAACACGTGATGATAAATCGATGGGGTTTCAGATATCAAGGGCCAGAATAGAGCAACAAATATTTAAAGTAACATTAAAACTCAAATCTGAAATCAATCGGTTTCAATGCAGGGAAATACATTTGTTTAAAGAAACAATTTGCAGAGCAGTGGAGAAAGAGCAGGGAGTGGGATGTATTGGATACTTTGTTCAGAGAGCTAGCACAGGCGCCATTGACCGAATGGCCTTCCTCTGGCCTATATTATTTTGATTAAGTATGTGGAAATATTTTAAAAGCACAAATTACTGGAAATGCTCAGCAGGTCAATCCCTGATTGATGAATCATTCCCCACCAATCTCAGTTCCTGAGTCAGTACAGCACTGACCTCCTGGAATAGCTCAATTCGAGTTGAGACAAAACTTTTCAATCCACTGTAGCTCTGAGTAAAGCTCCCTCTACATTGTCCCCATCAAACACTCCCGGGACAGGTACAGCACGGGGTTAGATACAGAGTAAAGCTCCCTCTACATTGTCCCCATCAAACACTCCCAGGACAGGTACAGCACGGGGTTAGATACAGAGTAAAGCTCCCTCTACACTGTCCCCATCAAACACTCCCAGGACAGGCACAGAACGGGGTTAGATACAGAGTAAAGCTCCCACTACACTGTCCCCATCAAACACTCCCAGAACTGGTACAGCACGGGGTTAGATACAGAGTAAAGCTCCCACTACACTGTCCCCATCAAACACTCCCAGGACAGGTACAGCACGGGGTTAGATACAGAGTAAAGCTCCCTCTACATTGTCCCCATCAAACACTCCCAGAACTGGTACAGCACGGGGTTAGATACAGAGTAAAGCTCCCACTACACTGTCCCCATCAAACACTCCCAGGACAGGTACAGCACGGGGTTAGATACAGAGTAAAGCTCCCACTACACTGTCCCCATCAAACACTCCCAGAACTGGTACAGCACGGGGTTAGATACAGAGTAAAGCTCCCACTACACTGTCCCCATCAAACACTCCCAGGACAGGTACAGCACGGGGTTAGATACAGAGTAAAGCTCCCTCTACACTGTCCCCATCAAACACTCCCAGGACAGGCACAGCACGGGGTTAGATACAGAGTAAAGCTCCCACTACACTGTCCCCATCAAACACTCCCAGAACTGGTACAGCACGGGGTTAGATACAGAGTAAAGCTCCCACTACACTGTCCCCATCAAACACTCCCAGGACAGGTACAGCACGGGGTTAGATACAGAGTAAAGCTCCCTCTACACTGTCCCCATCAAACACTCCCAGAACTGGTACAGCACGGGGTTAGATACAGAGTAAAGCTCCCACTACACTGTCCCCATCAAACACTCCCAGGACAGGTACAGCACGGGGTTAGATACAGAGTAAAGCTCCCTCTACACTGTCCCCATCAATCACTCCCAGGACAGGTACAGCACAGGGTTAGATACAGAGTAAAGCTCCCACTACACTGTCCCCATCAAACACTCCCAGGACAGGTACAGCACGGGGTTAGATACAGAGTAAAGCTCCCTCTACATTGTCCCCATCAAACACTCCCAGAACTGGTACAGCACGGGGTTAGATACAGAGTAAAGCTCCCACTACACTGTCCCCATCAAACACTCCCAGGACAGGTACAGCACGGGGTTAGATACAGAGTAAAGCTCCCACTACACTGTCCCCATCAAACACTCCCAGAACTGGTACAGCACGGGGTTAGATACAGAGTAAAGCTCCCACTACACTGTCCCCATCAAACACTCCCAGGACAGGTACAGCACGGGGTTAGATACAGAGTAAAGCTCCCTCTACACTGTCCCCATCAAACACTCCCAGGACAGGCACAGCACGGGGTTAGATACAGAGTAAAGCTCCCACTACACTGTCCCCATCAAACACTCCCAGAACTGGTACAGCACGGGGTTAGATACAGAGTAAAGCTCCCACTACACTGTCCCCATCAAACACTCCCAGGACAGGTACAGCACGGGGTTAGATACAGAGTAAAGCTCCCTCTACACTGTCCCCATCAAACACTCCCAGAACTGGTACAGCACGGGGTTAGATACAGAGTAAAGCTCCCACTACACTGTCCCCATCAAACACTCCCAGGACAGGTACAGCACGGGGTTAGATACAGAGTAAAGCTCCCTCTACACTGTCCCCATCAATCACTCCCAGGACAGGTACAGCACAGGGTTAGATACAGAGTAAAGCTCCCACTACACTGTCCCCATCAAACACTCCCAGGACAGGTACAGCACAGGGTTAGATACAGAGTAAAACTCCCACTACACTGTCCCCATCAAACACTCCCAGGACAAGCTAATAGATACCAACATCTGTTGATCCTAGAAACAATCCTTGCCAGTCTGTTCGAAAAGCATGTGCAGCACAACTTGTGTGACCACCTTAATTCTGTGATTCAAATTGCCATTGCTGAATTCCCTGCACAATATCTGCCCTGTCGGTGATAACACCTCATCCCTGATTGTAGGAACATATTTACTGGTGGAACGTGGCATAAGGATGATGCAGAAGGTACAGCATAGAAACAGGCATTTCGCCCTTTATGCTACATGCTGGGAGTTGTGTTTCACACAATCTCCCAGCTCATTTATTTCATCTTTCCATCTCCCTTTTCACTGTACCTCGGGTACCGCTCTCCGGGTACCACTCCCTGTGGGAGTGAGTTCCACATTCTGGATTGGATTGGATTTTGTTTATTGTCACGTGTACCGAGATACAGTAAAAAGTATTTTTCTGCGAGTGGCTCAACGGATCATTAAGTACATGAAAATAAAAGAAAATACATAATGTAACTACATAACACCGGCATCGGATGAAGCATACAGGGTGTAGTGTTAATGAGGTCAGTCCATAAGAGGGTCATTTAGGAGTCTGGTGACAGTGGGGAGGAAGCTGTTTTTGAGTCTGTTCGTGCGTGTTCTCAGACTTCTGTATCTCCTGCCCGATGGAAGAAGTTGGAAGAGTGAGTAAGCCGGGTGGGAGGGTCCTTGATTATGCTGCCCGCTTTCCCCAGGCAGCGGGAGGTGTAGATGGAGTAAATGGATGGGAGGCAGGTTCGTGTGATGGACTGGGCGGTGTTCACGACTCTCTGAGGTTTCTTGCGGTCCTGGGCCGAGCAGTTGCCATACCAGGCTGTGATGCAGCCCGATAGGATGCTTTCTATGGTGCATCTGTGAAGGTTGGTAAGAGTCAATGTGGACAGGCCGAATTTCCTTAGTTTCCTGAGGGGCTTTTCACAGTAACTTCATTGGAGCCTAATTGTGACAATAAGCGCTTATATATATAAGCTGGCCCACTCCCCGGGCTCCACTCCCCGGGCTCCACCCCCCCCGGGCCCCGCTCTCCGGGCCCCGCCCCCGGCCCCCGGGCTCCGCTCCTCCGGCCCCCGCCCCTGAGCCCCACCCCCCGAGCCCCACCCCCCGAGCCCCACTCCCCGAGCCCCACTCCCCGAGCCCCACTCCCCGGGCTCCACTCCCTGGGCTCCACCCCCCCCCGGGCCCCGCTCTCCGGGCCCTGCTCCCCGGGCCCGCCCCCGGCCCCGGGCTCCGCTCCCCCGGCCCCGCCCCCGGCCCCAGCCCCCCGGGCCCCGCCCCCCGGGCCCCACCCCCCGGGCCCCACCCCCCGGGCCCCACTCCCCGGGCCCCACTCCCCGGGCTCCACTCCCCGGGCTCCACTCCCTGTAGGAGTGAGTTCCACAATCTCACCACTCTCCGGGTAAACAGGATTTTGCTGAATTCCTAATTGCGTTGATTCGGATCTATTTTATCTTTGTGCGGAATAACGAGAGACTCTGGGATGGTTAAGGAGTGAAGCTGGGATGATTAAGGAGAGAAGCTGGGATGGTTAAGGAGAGAAGCTGGGATGGTTAAGGAGAGACGCGGGGATGGTTAAGGAGAGACGCGGGGATGGTTAAGGAGAGACGCGGGGATGGTTAAGGAGAGAAGCTGGGATGGTTAAGGAGAGACGCTGGGATGGTTAAGGAGAGAAGCTGGGATGGTTAAGGAGAGACGCTGGGATGGTTAAGGAGAGACGCGGGGATGGTTAAGGAGAGACGCGGGGATGGTTAAGGAGAGAAGCTGGGATGGTTAAGGAGAGACGCGGGGATGGTTAAGGAGAGAAGCTGGGATGGTTAAGGAGAGAAGCTGGGATGGTTAAGTAGAGAAGCTGGGATGGTTAAGGAGAGAAGCTGGGATGGTTAAGGAGAGACGCTGGGATGGTTAAGGAGAGACGCGGGGATGGTTAAGGAGAGACGCGGGGATGGTTAAGGAGAGACGCGGGGATGGTTAAGGAGAGACGCGGGGATGGTTAAGGAGAGAAGCGGGGATGGTTAAGGAGAGAGGCTGGGATGGTTAAGGAGAGACGCTGGGATGGTTAAGGAGAGAAGCTGGGATGGTTAAGGAGAGACGCTGGGATGGTTAAGGAGAGAAGCTGGGATGGTTAAGGAGAGACGCGGGGATGGTTAAGGAGAGACGCGGGGATGGTTAAGGAGAGAAGCTGGGATGGTTAAGGAGAGAAGCTGGGATGGTTAAGGAGAGACGCGGGGATGGTTAAGGAGACGCTGGGATGGTTAAGGAGAGAAGCTGGGATGGTTAAGGAGAGAAGCTGGGATGGTTAAGGAGAGAAGCTGGGATTGTTAAGGAGAGAGGCTGGGATGGTTAAGGAGAGAAGCTGGGATGGTTAAGGAGAGACGCTGGGATGGTTAAGGAGAGACGCTGGGATGGTTAAGGAGAGAAGCTGGGATGGTTAAGGAGAGACGCGGGGATGGTTAAGGAGAGAAGCTGGGATGGTTAAGGAGAGAAGCTGGGATGGTTAAGGAGAGACGCGGGGATGGTTAAGGAGAGAAGCTGGGATGGTTAAGGAGAGAGGCTGGGATGGTTAAGGAGAGAAGCTGGGATGGTTAAGGAGAGACGCTGGGATGGTTAAGGAGAGAAGCTGGGATGGTTAAGGAGAGACGCTGGGATGGTTAAGGAGAGAGGCTGGGATGGTTAAGGAGAGACGCTGGGATGGTTAAGGAGAGACGCTGGGATGGTTAAGGAGAGACGCTGGGATGGTTAAGGAGAGAAGCTGGGATGGTTAAGGAGAGAAGCTGGGATGGTTAAGGAGAGAAGCTGGGATGGTTAAGGAGAGAAGCTGGGATGGTTAAGGAGAGAAGCTGGGATGGTTAAGGAGAGAGGCTGGGATGGTTAAGGAGAGACGCTGGGATGGTTAAGGAGAGACGCGGGGATGGTTAAGGAGAGAGGCTGGGATGGTTAAGGAGAGAAGCTGGGATGGTTAAGGAGAGACGCGGGGATGGTTAAGGAGAGAAGCTGGGATGGTTAAGGAGAGAAGCTGGGATGGTTAAGGAGAGAAGCGGGGATGGTTAAGGAGAGAAGCTGGGATGGTTAAGGAGAGACGCGGGGATGGTTAAGGAGAGACGCGGGGATGGTTAAGGAGAGAGGCTGGGATGGTTAAGGAGAGAAGCTGGGATGGTGAAGGAGAGAGGCTGGGATGGTTAAGGAGAGAAGCTGGGATGGTTAAGGAGAGACGCGGGGATGGTTAAGGAGAGACGCGGGGATGGTTAAGGAGAGAAGCTGGGATGGTTAAGGAGAGAGGCTGGGATGGTTAAGGAGAGAGGCTGGGATGGTTAAGGAGAGACGCTGGGATGGTTAAGGAGAGACGCGGGGATGGTTAAGGAGAGAAGCTGGGATGGTTAAGGAGAGAGGCTGGGATGGTCAAGGAGAGACGCTGGGATGGTTAAGGAGAGACGCGGGGATGGTTAAGGAGAGAAGCTGGGATGGTTAAGGAGAGACGCTGGGATGGTTAATGAGAGACGCTGGGATGGTTAAGGAGAGAAGCTGGGATGGTTAAGGAGAGACGCTGGGATGGTTAAGGAGAGACGCTGGGATGGTTAAGGAGAGACGCGGGGATGGTTAAGGAGAGAAGCTGGGATGGTTAAGGAGAGAGGCTGGGATGGTTAAGTAGAGAAGCTGGGATGGTTAAGGAGAGAGGCGGGGATGGTTAAGGAGAGAGGCTGGGATTGTTAAGGAGAGAGGCTGGGATGGTTAAGGAGAGACGCTGGGATGGTTAAGGAGAGAGGCTGGGATTGTTAAGGAGAGAGGCTGGGATGGTTAAGGAGAGAAGCTGGGATGGTTAAGGAGAGAGGCTGGGATTGTTAAGGAGAGAGGCTGGGATGGTTAAGGAGAGACGCTGGGATGGTTAAGGAGAGAGGCTGGGATGGTTAAGGAGAGAAGCTGGGATGGTTAAGGAGAGAAGCTGGGATGGTTAAGGAGAGACGCTGGGATGGTTAAGGAGAGACGCTGGGATGGTTAAGGAGAGAAGCTGGGATGGTTAAGGAGAGACGCTGGGATGGTTAACGAGAGAGGCTGGGATGGTTAAGGAGAGGCGCTGGGATGGTTAAGGAGAGAAGCTGGGATGGTTAAGGAGAGACGCTGGGATGGTTAACGAGAGAGGCTGGGATGGTTAAGGAGAGGCGCTGGGATGGTTAAGGAGAGACGCTGGGATGGTTAAGGAGAGAGGCTGGGATGGTTAAGGAGAGAAGCTGGGATGGTTAAGGAGAGAGGCTGGGATGGTTAAGGAGAGAAGCTGGGATGGTTAAGGAGAGAGGCTGGGATGGTTAAGGAGAGAAGCTGGGATGGTTAAGGAGAGACGCTGGGATGGTTAAGGAGAGAAGCTGGGATGGTTAAGGAGAGACGCTGGGATGGTTAAGGAGAGAAGCTGGGATGGTTAAGGAGAGACGCTGGGATGGTTAAGGAGAGAAGCTGGGATGGTTAAGGAGAGAGGCTGGGATGGTTAAGGAGAGAAGCTGGGATGGTTAAGGAGAGAGGCTGGGATTGTTAAGGAGAGAGGCTGGGATGGTTAAGGAGAGAGGCTGGGATGGTTAAGGAGAGAGGCTGGGATTGTTAAGGAGAGAGGCTGGGATGGTTAAGGAGAGAAGCGGGGATGGTTAAGGAGAGAAGCTGGGATGGTTAAGGAGAGACGCTGGGATGGTTAAGGAGAGAGGCTGGGATGGTTAAGGAGAGAGGCTGGGATGGTTAAGGAGAGAGGCTGGGATGGTTAAGGAGAGAAGCTGGGATGGTTAAGGAGAGAGGCTGGGATGGTTAAGGAGAGAGGCTGGGATTGTTAAGGAGAGAGGCTGGGATGGTTAAGGAGAGAAGCGGGGATGGTTAAGGAGAGACGCTGGGATGGTTAAGGAGAGAAGCTGGGATGGTTAAGGAGAGAGGCTGGGATGGTTAAGGAGAGAGGCTGGGATGGTTAAGGAGAGAAGCTGGGATTGTTAAGGAGAGAGGCTGGGATGGTTAAGGAGAGAGGCTGGGATTGTTAAGGAGAGAGGCTGGTATGGTTAAGGAGAGAAGCTGGGATGGTTAAGGAGAGAAGCTGGGATGGTTAAGGAGAGACGCTGGGATGGTTAAGGAGAGAAGCTGGGATGGTTAAGGAGAGACGCGGGGATGGTTAAGGAGAGAAGCTGGGATGGTTAAGGAGAGAGGCTGGGATGGTTAAGGAGAGAGGCTGGGATGGTTAAGGAGAGAAGCTGGGATTGTTAAGGAGAGAGGCTGGGATGGTTAAGGAGAGAGGCTGGGATTGTTAAGGAGAGAGGCTGGGATGGTTAAGGAGAGAAGCGGGGATGGTTAAGGAGAGAAGCTGGGATGGTTAAGGAGAGACGCTGGGATGGTTAAGGAGAGAGGCTGGGATGGTTAAGGAGAGAGGCTGGGATGGTTAAGGAGAGAGGCTGGGATTGTTAAGGAGAGAGGCTGGGATGGTTAAGGAGAGAAGCGGGGATGGTTAAGGAGAGACGCTGGGATGGTTAAGGAGAGAAGCTGGGATGGTTAAGGAGAGAGGCTGGGATGGTTAAGGAGAGAGGCTGGGATGGTTAAGGAGAGAAGCTGGGATGGTTAAGGAGAGAGGCTGGGATGGTTAAGGAGAGAGGCTGGGATTGTTAAGGAGAGAGGCTGGGATGGTTAAGGAGAGAAGCTGGGATGGTTAAGGAGAGAAGCTGGGATGGTTAAGGAGAGACGCTGGGATGGTTAAGGAGAGAAGCTGGGATGGTTAAGGAGAGAGGCTGGGATGGTTAAGGAGAGAGGCTGGGATGGTTAAGGAGAGAAGCTGGGATGGTTAAGGAGAGAGGCTGGGATGGTTAAGGAGAGAGGCTGGGATTGTTAAGGAGAGAGGCTGGGATGGTTAAGGAGAGAAGCGGGGATGGTTAAGGAGAGACGCTGGGATGGTTAAGGAGAGAAGCTGGGATGGTTAAGGAGAGAGGCTGGGATGGTTAAGGAGAGAGGCTGGGATGGTTAAGGAGAGAAGCTGGGATTGTTAAGGAGAGAGGCTGGGATGGTTAAGGAGAGAGGCTGGGATTGTTAAGGAGAGAGGCTGGTATGGTTAAGGAGAGAAGCTGGGATGGTTAAGGAGAGAAGCTGGGATGGTTAAGGAGAGACGCTGGGATGGTTAAGGAGAGAAGCTGGGATGGTTAAGGAGAGACGCGGGGATGGTTAAGGAGAGAAGCTGGGATGGTTAAGGAGAGAGGCTGGGATGGTTAAGGAGAGAGGCTGGGATGGTTAAGGAGAGAAGCTGGGATTGTTAAGGAGAGAGGCTGGGATGGTTAAGGAGAGAGGCTGGGATTGTTAAGGAGAGAGGCTGGGATGGTTAAGGAGAGAAGCGGGGATGGTTAAGGAGAGAAGCTGGGATGGTTAAGGAGAGACGCTGGGATGGTTAAGGAGAGAGGCTGGGATGGTTAAGGAGAGAGGCTGGGATGGTTAAGGAGAGAGGCTGGGATTGTTAAGGAGAGAGGCTGGGATGGTTAAGGAGAGAAGCGGGGATGGTTAAGGAGAGACGCTGGGATGGTTAAGGAGAGAAGCTGGGATGGTTAAGGAGAGAGGCTGGGATGGTTAAGGAGAGAGGCTGGGATGGTTAAGGAGAGAAGCTGGGATGGTTAAGGAGAGAGGCTGGGATGGTTAAGGAGAGAGGCTGGGATTGTTAAGGAGAGAGGCTGGGATGGTTAAGGAGAGAAGCTGGGATGGTTAAGGAGAGAAGCTGGGATGGTTAAGGAGAGACGCTGGGATGGTTAAGGAGAGAAGCTGGGATGGTTAAGGAGAGACGCGGGGATGGTTAAGGAGAGAAGCTGGGATGGTTAAGGAGAGAGGCTGGGATGGTTAAGGAGAGAGGCTGGGATGGTTAAGGAGAGAAGCTGGGATGGTTAAGGAGAGAGGCTGGGATGGTTAAGGAGAGAGGCTGGGATTGTTAAGGAGAGAGGCTGGGATGGTTAAGGAGAGAAGCTGGGATGGTTAAGGAGAGAAGCTGGGATGGTTAAGGAGAGAGGCTGGGATGGTTAAGGAGAGACGCGGGGATGGTTAAGGAGAGAAGCTGGGATGGTTAAGGAGAGAAGCTGGGATGGTTAAGGAGAGAAGCTGGGATGGTTAAGGAGAGAAGCTGGGATGGTTAAGGAGAGAAGCTGGGATGGTTAAGGAGAGAAGCTGGGATGGTTAAGGAGAGAAGCTGGGATGGTTAAGGAGAGAAGCTGGGATGGTTAAGGAGAGAGGCTGGGATGGTTAAGGAGAGACGCTGGGATGGTTAAGGAGAGAAGCTGGGATGGTTAAGGAGAGAAGCTGGGATGGTTAAGGAGAGAAGCTGGGATGGTTAAGGAGAGAAGCTGGGATGGTTAAGGAGAGAGGCTGGGATGGTTAAGGAGTGAAGCTGGGATGGTTAAGCAGAGAAGCTGGGATGGTTAAGGAGAGACGCTGGGATGGTTAAGGAGAGAAGCTGGGATGGTTAAGGAGAGAGGCTGGGATGGTTAGGGAGATAAGCTGGGATGGTTAAGGAGAGAAGCTGGGATGGTTAAGGAGAGACGCTGGGATGATTAAGGAGAGACGCTGGGATGGTTAAGGAGTGAAGCTGTGATGGTTAAGGAGATAAGCTGGGATGGTTAAGGAGAGACGCTGGGATGGTTAAGGAGAGAAGCTGGGATGGTTAAGGAGAGAAGCTGGGATGGTTAAGGAGAGAGGCTGGGATGGTTAAGGAGAGAGGCTGGGATGGTTAAGGAGAGAAGCTGGGATTGTTAAGGAGAGAGGCTGGGATGGTTAAGGAGAGAGGCTGGGATTGTTAAGGAGAGAGGCTGGTATGGTTAAGGAGAGAAGCTGGGATGGTTAAGGAGAGAAGCTGGGATGGTTAAGGAGAGACGCTGGGATGGTTAAGGAGAGAAGCTGGGATGGTTAAGGAGAGACGCGGGGATGGTTAAGGAGAGAAGCTGGGATGGTTAAGGAGAGAGGCTGGGATGGTTAAGGAGAGAGGCTGGGATGGTTAAGGAGAGAAGCTGGGATTGTTAAGGAGAGAGGCTGGGATGGTTAAGGAGAGAGGCTGGGATTGTTAAGGAGAGAGGCTGGGATGGTTAAGGAGAGAAGCGGGGATGGTTAAGGAGAGAAGCTGGGATGGTTAAGGAGAGACGCTGGGATGGTTAAGGAGAGAGGCTGGGATGGTTAAGGAGAGAGGCTGGGATGGTTAAGGAGAGAGGCTGGGATTGTTAAGGAGAGAGGCTGGGATGGTTAAGGAGAGAAGCGGGGATGGTTAAGGAGAGACGCTGGGATGGTTAAGGAGAGAAGCTGGGATGGTTAAGGAGAGAGGCTGGGATGGTTAAGGAGAGAGGCTGGGATGGTTAAGGAGAGAAGCTGGGATGGTTAAGGAGAGAGGCTGGGATGGTTAAGGAGAGAGGCTGGGATTGTTAAGGAGAGAGGCTGGGATGGTTAAGGAGAGAAGCTGGGATGGTTAAGGAGAGACGCTGGGATGGTTAAGGAGAGAAGCTGGGATGGTTAAGGAGAGACGCGGGGATGGTTAAGGAGAGAAGCTGGGATGGTTAAGGAGAGAGGCTGGGATGGTTAAGGAGAGAGGCTGGGATGGTTAAGGAGAGAAGCTGGGATTGTTAAGGAGAGAGGCTGGGATGGTTAAGGAGAGAGGCTGGGATTGTTAAGGAGAGAGGCTGGGATGGTTAAGGAGAGAAGCTGGGATGGTTAAGGAGAGAAGCTGGGATGGTTAAGGAGAGAGGCTGGGATGGTTAAGGAGAGACGCGGGGATGGTTAAGGAGAGAAGCTGGGATGGTTAAGGAGAGAAGCTGGGATGGTTAAGGAGAGAAGCTGGGATGGTTAAGGAGAGAAGCTGGGATGGTTAAGGAGAGAAGCTGGGATGGTTAAGGAGAGAAGCTGGGATGGTTAAGGAGAGAAGCTGGGATGGTTAAGGAGAGAAGCTGGGATGGTTAAGGAGAGAAGCTGGGATGGTTAAGGAGAGAGGCTGGGATGGTTAAGGAGAGACGCTGGGATGGTTAAGGAGAGAAGCTGGGATGGTTAAGGAGAGAAGCTGGGATGGTTAAGGAGAGAAGCTGGGATGGTTAAGGAGAGAAGCTGGGATGGTTAAGGAGAGAGGCTGGGATGGTTAAGGAGTGAAGCTGGGATGGTTAAGCAGAGAAGCTGGGATGGTTAAGGAGAGACGCTGGGATGGTTAAGGAGAGAAGCTGGGATGGTTAAGGAGAGAGGCTGGGATGGTTAGGGAGATAAGCTGGGATGGTTAAGGAGAGAAGCTGGGATGGTTAAGGAGAGACGCTGGGATGATTAAGGAGAGACGCTGGGATGGTTAAGGAGTGAAGCTGTGATGGTTAAGGAGATAAGCTGGGATGGTTAAGGAGAGACGCTGGGATGGTTAAGGAGAGAAGCTGGGATGGTTAAGGAGAGAAGCTGGGATGGTTAAGGAGAGACGCTGGGATGGTTAAGGAGAGAGGCTGGGATGGTTAAGGAGAGACGCTGGGATGGTTAAGGAGAGACGCTGGGATGGTTAAGGAGAGAAGCTGGGATGGTTAAGGAGAGAAGCTGGGACGGTTAAGGAGAGACGCTGGGATGGTTAAGGAGAGAAGCTGGGATGGTTAAGGAGAGAAGCTGGGATGGTTAAGGAGAGAGGCTGGGATGGTTAAGGAGAGAGGCTGGGATGGTTAAGGAGAGAAGCTGGGATGGTTAAGGAGAGGCGCTGGGATGGTTAAGGAGAGACGCTGGTATGGTTAAGGAGAGAGGCTGGGAAGGTTAAGGAGAGAAGCTGGTATGGTTAAGGAGAGAAGCTGGGATGGTTAAGGAGAGAGGCTGGGATGGTTAAGGAGAGAAGCGGGGATGGTTAAGGAGAGACGCGGGGATGGTTAAGGAGAGAAGCTGGGATGGTTAAGGAGAGACGCTGGGATGGTTAAGGAGAGAAGCTGGGATGGTTAAGGAGAGACGCTGGGATGGTTAAGGAGAGACGCTGGGATGGTTAAGGAGAGAGGCTGGGATGGTTAAGGAGAGAGGCTGGGATGGTTAAGGAGAGACGCTGGGATGGTTAAGGAGAGAAGCTGGGATGGTTAAGGAGAGAAGCTGGGATGGTTAAGGAGAGACGCGGGGATGGTTAAGGAGAGAAGCTGGGATGGTTAAGGAGAGAAGCTGGGATGGTTAAGGAGAGAGGCTGGGATGGTTAAGGAGAGACGCGGGGATGGTTAAGGAGAGAAGCTGGGATGGTTAAGGAGAGAGGCTGGGATGGTTAAGGAGAGAAGCTGGGATGGTTAAGGAGAGAAGCTGGGATGGTTAAGGAGAGAAGCTGGGATGGTTAAGGAGAGACGCTGGGATGGTTAAGGAGAGAGGCTGGGATGGTTAAGGAGAGAAGCTGGGATGGTTAAGGAGAGAGGCTGGGATGGTTAAGCAGAGAAGCTGGGATGGTTAAGGAGTGAAGCTGGGATGGTTAAGGAGAGAAGCTGGGATGGTTAAGGAGTGAAGCTGGGATGGTTAAGGAGAGAGGCTGGGATGGTTAAGGAGAGAAGCTGGGATGGTTAAGGAGAGACGCGGGGATGGTTAAGGAGAGACGCTGGGATGGTTAAGGAGAGACGCTGGGATGGTTAAGGAGAGACGCTGGGATGGTTAAGGAGAGAGGCTGGGATGGTTAAGGAGAGAAGCTGGGATGGTTAAGGAGAGACGCTGGGATGGTTAAGGAGAGAAGCTGGGATGGTTAAGGAGAGACGCTGGGATGGTTAAGGAGAGAGGCTGGGATGGTTAAGGAGAGACGCTGGGATGGTTAAGGAGAGACTCTGGGATGGTTAAGGAGAGAGGCTGGGATGGTTAAGGAGAGACGCTGGGATGGTTAAGGAGAGAGGCTGGGATGGTTAAGGAGAGAAGCTGGGATGGTTAAGGAGAGACGCTGGGATGGTTAAGGAGAGAAGCTGGGATGGTTAAGGAGAGACGCTGGGATGGTTAAGGAGAGACGCTGGGATGATTAAGGAGAGACGCTGGGATGGTTAAGGAGAGAGGCGGGGATGGTTAAGGAGAGGCGCTGGGATGGTTAAGGAGAGACGCGGGGATGGTTAAGGAGAGAAGCTGGGATGGTTAAGGAAAGAAGCTGGGATGGTTAAGGAGAGAAGCTGGGATGGTTAAGGAGAGAGGCTGGGATGGTTAAGGAGAGACGCTGGGATGGTTAAGGAGAGAGGCTGGGATGGTTAAGGAGAGGCGCTGGGATGGTTAAGGAGAGACGCGGGGATGGTTAAGGAGAGAAGCTGGGATGGTTAAGGAAAGAAGCTGGGATGGTTAAGGAGAGAGGCTGGGATGGTTAAGGAGAGAAGCTGGGATGGTTAAGGAGAGAGGCTGGGATGGTTAAGGAGAGAAGCTGGGATGGTTAAGGAGAGACGCTAGGATGGTTAAGGAGAGGCGCTGGGATGGTTAAGGAGAGACGCGGGGATGGTTAAGGAGAGAAGCTGGGATGGTTAAGGAAAGAAGCTGGGATGGTTAAGGAGAGAAGCTGGGATGGTTAAGGAGAGAAGCTGGGATGGTTAAGGAGAGAAGCTGGGATGGTTAAGGAGAGAAGCCGGGATGGTTAAGGAGAGAAGCTGCGATGGTTAAGGAGTGAAGCTGGGATGGTTAAGGAGAGACGCTGGGATTGTTAAGGAGAGACGCTGGGATGGTTAAGGAGTGAAGCTGGGATGGTTAAGGAGAGACGCGGGGATGGTTAAGGAGAGACGCTGGGATGGTTAAGGAGAGACGCTGGGATGGTTAAGGAGAGAGGCTGGGATGGTTAAGGAGAGACGCTGGGATGGTTAAGGAGAGACGCTGGGATGGTTAAGGAGAGAAGCTGGGATGGTTAAGGAGAGAAGCTGGGATGGTTAAGGAGAGAGGCTGGGATGGTTAAGGAGAGAGGCGGGGATGGTTAAGGAGAGACGCTGGGATGGTTAAGGAGAGAGGCTGGGATGGTTAAGGAGAGACGCTGGGATGGTTAAGGAGAGAGGCTGGGATGGTTAAGGAGAGACGCGGGGATGGTTAAGGAGAGACGCGGGGATGGTTAAGGAGAGACGCTGGGATGGTTAAGGAGAGAAGCTGGGATGGTTAAGGAGAGAAGCTGCGATGGTTAAGGAGAGAAGCTGGGATGGTTAAGGAGAGAGCTGGGATGGTTAAGGAGAGACGCGGGGATGGTTAAGGAGAGAAGCTGCGATGGTTAAGGAGAGAAGCTGGGATGGTTAAGGAGAGACGCGGGGATGGTTAAGGAGAGAAGCTGGGATGGTTAAGGAGAGAAGCTGGGATGGTTAAGGAGAGACGCGGGGATGGTTAAGGAGAGAAGCTGGGATGGTTAAGGAGAGAAGCTGGGATGGTTAAGGAGAGAAGCTGGGATGGTTAAGGAGAGACGCGGGGATGGTTAAGGAGAGAAGCTGGGATGGTTAAGGAGAGAAGCTGGGATGGTTAAGGAGTGAAGCTGGGATGGTTAAGGAGAGAAGCTGGGATGGTTAAGGAGAGAAGCTGGGATGGTTAAGGAGAGAAGCTGGGATGGTTAAGGAGAGACGCTGGGATGGTTAAGGAGAGACGCTGGGATGGTTAAGGAGAGAGGCTGGGATGGTTAAGGAGAGAAGCTGGGATGGTTAAGGAGAGAAGCTGGGATGGTTAAGGAGAGAAGCTGGGATGGTTAAGGAGAGAGGCTGGGATGGTCAAGGAGAGAATCTGGGATGGTTAAGGAGAGAAGCTGGGATGGTTAAGGAGAGACGCTGGGATGGTTAAGGAGAGAAGCTGGGATGGTTAAGGAGAGAATCTGGGATTGTTAAGGAGAGAGGCTGGGATGGTTAAGGAGAGAGGCTGGGATTGTTAAGGAGAGAGGCTGGGATGGTTAAGGAGAGAAGCGGGGATGGTTAAGGAGAGACGCTGGGATGGTTAAGGAGAGAAGCTGGGATGGTTAAGGAGAGAGGCTGGGATGGTTAAGGAGAGAGGCTGGGATGGTTAAGGAGAGAAGCTGGGATTGTTAAGGAGAGAGGCTGGGATGGTTAAGGAGAGAGGCTGGGATTGTTAAGGAGAGAGGCTGGTATGGTTAAGGAGAGAAGCTGGGATGGTTAAGGAGAGAAGCTGGGATGGTTAAGGAGAGACGCTGGGATGGTTAAGGAGAGAAGCTGGGATGGTTAAGGAGAGACGCGGGGATGGTTAAGGAGAGAAGCTGGGATGGTTAAGGAGAGAGGCTGGGATGGTTAAGGAGAGAGGCTGGGATGGTTAAGGAGAGAAGCTGGGATTGTTAAGGAGAGAGGCTGGGATGGTTAAGGAGAGAGGCTGGGATTGTTAAGGAGAGAGGCTGGGATGGTTAAGGAGAGAAGCTGGGATGGTTAAGGAGAGAAGCTGGGATGGTTAAGGAGAGAGGCTGAGATGGTTAAGGAGAGACGCGGGGATGGTTAAGGAGAGAAGCTGGGATGGTTAAGGAGAGAAGCTGGGATGGTTAAGGAGAGAAGCTGGGATGGTTAAGGAGAGAAGCTGGGATGGTTAAGGAGAGAAGCTGGGATGGTTAAGGAGAGAAGCTGGGATGGTTAAGGAGAGAAGCTGGGATGGTTAAGGAGAGAGGCTGGGATGGTTAAGGAGAGACGCTGGGATGGTTAAGGAGAGAAGCTGGGATGGTTAAGGAGAGAAGCTGGGATGGTTAAGGAGAGAAGCTGGGATGGTTAAGGAGAGAAGCTGGGATGGTTAAGGAGAGAGGCTGGGATGGTTAAGGAGTGAAGCTGGGATGGTTAAGCAGAGAAGCTGGGATGGTTAAGGAGAGACGCTGGGATGGTTAAGGAGAGAAGCTGGGATGGTTAAGGAGAGAGGCTGGGATGGTTAGGGAGATAAGCTGGGATGGTTAAGGAGAGAAGCTGGGATGGTTAAGGAGAGACGCTGGGATGATTAAGGAGAGACGCTGGGATGGTTAAGGAGTGAAGCTGTGATGGTTAAGGAGAGAAGCTGGGATGGTTAAGGAGAGACGCTGGGATGGTTAAGGAGAGAAGCTGGGATGGTTAAGGAGAGAAGCTGGGATGGTTAAGGAGAGACGCTGGGATGGTTAAGGAGAGAAGCTGGGATGGTTAAGGAGAGAAGCTGGGATGGTTAAGGAGAGAGGCTGGGATGGTTAAGGAGAGAGGCTGGGATGGTTAAGGAGAGAAGCTGGGATGGTTAAGGAGAGGCGCTGGGATGGTTAAGGAGAGACGCTGGTATGGTTAAGGAGAGAGGCTGGGAAGGTTAAGGAGAGAAGCTGGTATGGTTAAGGAGAGAAGCTGGGATGGTTAAGGAGAGAGGCTGGGATGGTTAAGGAGAGAAGCGGGGATGGTTAAGGAGAGACGCGGGGATGGTTAAGGAGAGAAGCTGGGATGGTTAAGGAGAGACGCTGGGATGGTTAAGGAGAGAAGCTGGGATGGTTAAGGAGAGAGGCTGGGATGGTTAAGGAGAGAAGCTGGGATGGTTAAGGAGAGAAGCTGGGATGGTTAAGGAGAGACGCTGGGATGGTTAAGGAGAGACGCTGGGATGGTTAAGGAGAGAGGCTGGGATGGTTAAGGAGAGAGGCTGGGATGGTTAAGGAGAGACGCTGGGATGGTTAAGGAGAGAAGCTGGGATGGTTATGGAGAGAAGCTGGGATGGTTAAGGAGAGACGCGGGGATGGTTAAGGAGAGAAGCTGGGATGGTTAAGGAGAGAAGCTGGGATGGTTAAGGAGAGAGGCTGGGATGGTTAAGGAGAGACGCGGGGATGGTTAAGGAGAGAAGCTGGGATGGTTAAGGAGAGAGGCTGGGATGGTTAAGGAGAGAAGCTGGGATGGTTAAGGAGAGAAGCTGGGATGGTTAAGGAGAGAAGCTGGGATGGTTAAGGAGAGACGCTGGGATGGTTAAGGAGAGAGGCTGGGATGGTTAAGGAGAGAAGCTGGGATGGTTAAGGAGAGAGGCTGGGATGGTTAAGCAGAGAAGCTGGGATGGTTAAGGAGTGAAGCTGGGATGGTTAAGGAGAGAAGCTGGGATGGTTAAGGAGTGAAGCTGGGATGGTTAAGGAGAGAGGCTGGGATGGTTAAGGAGAGAAGCTGGGATGGTTAAGGAGAGACGCGGGGATGGTTAAGGAGAGACGCTGGGATGGTTAAGGAGAGACGCTGGGATGGTTAAGGAGAGACGCTGGGATGGTTAAGGAGAGAGGCTGGGATGGTTAAGGAGAGAAGCTGGGATGGTTAAGGAGAGACGCTGGGATGGTTAAGGAGAGAAGCTGGGATGGTTAAGGAGAGACGCTGGGATGGTTAAGGAGAGAGGCTGGGATGGTTAAGGAGAGACGCTGGGATGGTTAAGGAGAGACGCTGGGATGGTTAAGGAGAGACTCTGGGATGGTTAAGGAGAGAGGCTGGGATGGTTAAGGAGAGACGCTGGGATGGTTAAGGAGAGAGGCTGGGATGGTTAAGGAGAGAAGCTGGGATGGTTAAGGAGAGACGCTGGGATGGTTAAGGAGAGAAGCTGGGATGGTTAAGGAGAGACGCTGGGATGGTTAAGGAGAGACGCTGGGATGATTAAGGAGAGACGCTGGGATGGTTAAGGAGAGAGGCGGGGATGGTTAAGGAGAGGCGCTGGGATGGTTAAGGAGAGACGCGGGGATGGTTAAGGAGAGAAGCTGGGATGGTTAAGGAAAGAAGCTGGGATGGTTAAGGAGAGAAGCTGGGATGGTTAAGGAGAGAGGCTGGGATGGTTAAGGAGAGACGCTGGGATGGTTAAGGAGAGAGGCTGGGATGGTTAAGGAGAGGCGCTGGGATGGTTAAGGAGAGACGCGGGGATGGTTAAGGAGAGAAGCTGGGATGGTTAAGGAAAGAAGCTGGGATGGTTAAGGAGAGAGGCTGGGATGGTTAAGGAGAGAAGCTGGGATGGTTAAGGAGAGAGGCTGGGATGGTTAAGGAGAGAAGCTGGGATGGTTAAGGAGAGACGCTAGGATGGTTAAGGATAGGCGCTGGGATGGTTAAGGAGAGACGCGGGGATGGTTAAGGAGAGAAGCTGGGATGGTTAAGGAAAGAAGCTGGGATGGTTAAGGAGAGAAGCTGGGATGGTTAAGGAGAGAAGCTGGGATGGTTAAGGAGAGAAGCTGGGATGGTTAAGGAGAGAAGCCGGGATGGTTAAGGAGAGAAGCTGCGATGGTTAAGGAGTGAAGCTGGGATGGTTAAGGAGAGACGCTGGGATGGTTAAGGAGAGACGCTGGGATGGTTAAGGAGTGAAGCTGGGATGGTTAAGGAGAGACGCGGGGATGGTTAAGGAGAGACGCTGGGATGGTTAAGGAGAGACGCTGGGATGGTTAAGGAGAGAGGCTGGGATGGTTAAGGAGAGACGCTGGGATGGTTAAGGAGAGACGCTGGGATGGTTAAGGAGAGAAGCTGGGATGGTTAAGGAGAGAAGCTGGGATGGTTAAGGAGAGAGGCTGGGATGGTTAAGGAGAGAGGCGGGGATGGTTCAGGAGAGAGGCTGGGATGGTTAAGCAGAGAAGCTGGGATGGTTAAGGAGAGAGGCTGGGATGGTTAAGGAGAGACGCTGGGATGGTTAAGGAGAGACGCTGGGATGGTTAAGGAGAGAGGCTGGGATGGTTAAGGAGAGACGCTGGGATGGTTAAGGAGAGAGGCTGGGATGGTTAAGGAGAGACGCGGGGATGGTTAAGGAGAGACGCGGGGATGGTTAAGGAGAGACGCTGGGATGGTTAAGGAGAGAAGCTGGGATGGTTAAGGAGAGAAGCTGCGATGGTTAAGGAGAGAAGCTGGGATGGTTAAGGAGAGAAGCTGGGATGGTTAAGGAGAGACGCGGGGATGGTTAAGGAGAGAAGCTGGGATGGTTAAGGAGAGAAGCTGGGATGGTTAAGGAGAGACGCGGGGATGGTTAAGGAGAGAAGCTGGGATGGTTAAGGAGAGAAGCTGGGATGGTTAAGGAGAGACGCGGGGATGGTTAAGGAGAGAAGCTGGGATGGTTAAGGAGAGAAGCTGGGATGGTTAAGGAGAGAAGCTGGGATGGTTAAGGAGAGACGCGGGGATGGTTAAGGAGAGAAGCTGGGATGGTTAAGGAGAGAAGCTGGGATGGTTAAGGAGTGAAGCTGGGATGGTTAAGGAGAGAAGCTGGGATGGTTAAGGAGAGAAGCTGGGATGGTTAAGGAGAGAAGCTGGGATGGTTAAGGAGAGACGCTGGGATGGTTAAGGAGAGACGCTGGGATGGTTAAGGAGAGAGGCTGGGATGGTTAAGGAGAGAAGCTGGGATGGTTAAGGAGAGAAGCTGGGATGGTTAAGGAGAGAAGCTGGGATGGTTAAGGAGAGAGGCTGGGATGGTCAAGGAGAGAATCTGGGATGGTTAAGGAGAGAAGCTGGGATGGTTAAGGAGAGAAGCTGGGATGGTTAAGGAGAGAGGCTGGGATGGTCAAGGAGAGAATCTGGGATGGTTAAGGAGAGAAGCTGGGATGGTTAAGGAGAGACGCTGGGATGGTTAAGGAGAGAAGCTGGGATGGTTAAGGAGAGAATCTGGGATGGTTAAGGAGAGAAGCTGGGATGGTTAAGGAGAGAGGCTGGGATGGTTAAGGAGAGAAGCTGGGATGGTTAAGGAGAGAAGCTGGGATGGTTAAGGAGAGAAGCTGGGATGGTTAAGGAGAGAGGCTGGGATTGTTAAGGAGAGACGCGGGGATGGTTAAGGAGAGAAGCTGGGATGGTTAAGGAGAGAGGCTGGGATGGTTAAGGAGAGAAGCTGGGATGGTTAAGGAGAGAGGCTGGGATGGTTAAGGAGAGAAGCTGGGATGGTTAAGGAGAGAAGCTGGGATGGTTAAGGAGAGAGGCTGGGATGGTTAAGGAGAGAAGCTGGGATGGTTAAGGAGAGAAGCTGGGATGGTTAAGGAGAGACGCGGGGATGGTTAAGGAGAGACGCGGGGATGGTTAAGGAGAGAGGCTGGGATGGTTAAGGAGAGACGCTGGGATGGTTAAGGAGAGAAGCTGGGATGGTTAAGGAGAGAAGCTGGGATGGTTAAGGAGAGAGGCTGGGATGGTTAAGGAGAGAAGCTGGGATGGTTAAGGAGAGACGCTGGGATGGTTAAGGAGAGAAGCTGGGATGGTTAAGGAGAGAAGCTGGGATGGTTAAGGAGAGAGGCTGGGATGGTTAAGGAGAGACGCTGGGATGGTTAAGGAGAGAAGCTGGGATGGTTAAGGAGAGAAGCTGGGATGGTTAAGGAGAGAGGCTGGGATGGTTAAGGAGAGAGGCTGGGATGGTTAAGGAGTGAAGCTGGGATGGTTAAGGAGTGAAGCTGGGATGGTTAAGGAGAGAGGCTGGGATGGTTAAGGAGAGACGCTGGGATGGTTAAGGAGAGAGGCTGGGATGGTTAAGGAGAGACGCTGGGATGGTCAAGGAGAGACGCTGGGATGGTTAAGGAGAGACGCTGGGATGGTTAAGGAGAGAAGCTGGGATGGTTAAGGAGAGACGCTGGGATGGTTAAGGAGAGACGCTGGGATGGTCAAGGAGAGACGCTGGGATGGTTAAGGAGAGACGCTGGGATGGTTAAGGAGAGAAGCTGGGATGGTTAAGGAGAGACGCTGGGATGGTCAAGGAGAGACGCTGGGATGGTTAAGGAGAGACGCTGGGATGGTCAAGGAGAGACGCTGGGATGGTTAAGGAGAGAGGCTGGGATGGTTAAGGAGAGACGCGGGGATGGTTAAGGAGAGACGCTGGGATGGTTAAGGAGAGACGCGGGGATGGTTAAGGAGAGAAGCTGGGATGGTTAAGGAGAGAGGCTGGGATGGTTAAGGAGAGACGCGGGGATGGTTAAGGAGAGACGCTGGGATGGTTAAGGAGAGAGGCGGGGATGGTTAAGGAGAGAAGCTGGGATGGTTAAGGAGAGAGGCTGGGATGGTTAAGGAGAGACGCTGGGATGGTTAAGGAGAGAAGCTGGGATGGTTAAGGAGAGAGGCTGGGATGGTTAAGGAGAGAAGCTGGGATGGTCAAGGAGAGACGCTGGGATGGTTAAGGAGAGACGCTGGGATGGTTAAGGAGAGAAGCTGGGATGGTTAAGGAGAGAGGCTGGGATGGTTAAGGAGAGAAGCTGGGATGGTTAAGGAGAGAAGCTGGGATGGTTAAGGAGAGAGGCTGGGATGGTTAAGGAGAGAAGCTGGGATGGTTAAGGAGAGACGCTGGGATGGTTAAGGAGAGAAGCTGGGATGGTTAAGGAGAGAAGCTGGGATGGTTAAGGAGAGAGGCTGGGATGGTTAAGGAGAGACGCTGGGATGGTTAAGGAGAGACGCTGGGATGGTTAAGGAGAGACGCTGGGATGGTTAAGGAGAGAGGCTGGGATGGTTAAGGAGAGAAGCTGGGATGGTTAAGGAGAGACGCTGGGATGGTTAAGGAGAGAAGCTGGGATGGTTAAGGAGAGACGCTGGGATGGTTAAGGAGAGAGGCTGGGATGGTTAAGGAGAGACGCTGGGATGGTTAAGGAGAGACGCTGGGATGGTTAAGGAGAGACTCTGGGATGGTTAAGGAGAGAGGCTGGGATGGTTAAGGAGAGACGCTGGGATGGTTAAGGAGAGAGGCTGGGATGGTTAAGGAGAGAAGCTGGGATGGTTAAGGAGAGACGCTGGGATGGTTAAGGAGAGAAGCTGGGATGGTTAAGGAGAGACGCTGGGATGGTTAAGGAGAGACGCTGGGATGATTAAGGAGAGACGCTGGGATGGTTAAGGAGAGAGGCGGGGATGGTTAAGGAGAGGCGCTGGGATGGTTAAGGAGAGACGCGGGGATGGTTAAGGAGAGAAGCTGGGATGGTTAAGGAAAGAAGCTGGGATGGTTAAGGAGAGAAGCTGGGATGGTTAAGGAGAGAGGCTGGGATGGTTAAGGAGAGACGCTGGGATGGTTAAGGAGAGAGGCTGGGATGGTTAAGGAGAGGCGCTGGGATGGTTAAGGAGAGACGCGGGGATGGTTAAGGAGAGAAGCTGGGATGGTTAAGGAAAGAAGCTGGGATGGTTAAGGAGAGAGGCTGGGATGGTTAAGGAGAGAAGCTGGGATGGTTAAGGAGAGAGGCTGGGATGGTTAAGGAGAGAAGCTGGGATGGTTAAGGAGAGACGCTAGGATGGTTAAGGAGAGGCGCTGGGATGGTTAAGGAGAGACGCGGGGATGGTTAAGGAGAGAAGCTGGGATGGTTAAGGAAAGAAGCTGGGATGGTTAAGGAGAGAAGCTGGGATGGTTAAGGAGAGAAGCTGGGATGGTTAAGGAGAGAAGCTGGGATGGTTAAGGAGAGAAGCCGGGATGGTTAAGGAGAGAAGCTGCGATGGTTAAGGAGTGAAGCTGGGATGGTTAAGGAGAGACGCTGGGATGGTTAAGGAGAGACGCTGGGATGGTTAAGGAGTGAAGCTGGGATGGTTAAGGAGAGACGCGGGGATGGTTAAGGAGAGACGCTGGGATGGTTAAGGAGAGACGCTGGGATGGTTAAGGAGAGAGGCTGGGATGGTTAAGGAGAGACGCTGGGATGGTTAAGGAGAGACGCTGGGATGGTTAAGGAGAGAAGCTGGGATGGTTAAGGAGAGAAGCTGGGATGGTTAAGGAGAGAGGCTGGGATGGTTAAGGAGAGAGGCGGGGATGGTTCAGGAGAGAGGCTGGGATGGTTAAGCAGAGAAGCTGGGATGGTTAAGGAGAGAGGCTGGGATGGTTAAGGAGAGACGCTGGGATGGTTAAGGAGAGACGCTGGGATGGTTAAGGAGAGAGGCTGGGATGGTTAAGGAGAGACGCTGGGATGGTTAAGGAGAGAGGCTGGGATGGTTAAGGAGAGACGCGGGGATGGTTAAGGAGAGACGCGGGGATGGTTAAGGAGAGACGCTGGGATGGTTAAGGAGAGAAGCTGGGATGGTTAAGGAGAGAAGCTGGGATGGTTAAGGAGAGAAGCTGGGATGGTTAAGGAGAGAAGCTGGGATGGTTAAGGAGAGACGCGGGGATGGTTAAGGAGAGAAGCTGGGATGGTTAAGGAGAGAAGCTGGGATGGTTAAGGAGAGACGCGGGGATGGTTAAGGAGAGAAGCTGGGATGGTTAAGGAGAGAAGCTGGGATGGTTAAGGAGAGACGCGGGGATGGTTAAGGAGAGAAGCTGGGATGGTTAAGGAGAGAAGCTGGGATGGTTAAGGAGAGAAGCTGGGATGGTTAAGGAGAGACGCGGGGATGGTTAAGGAGAGAAGCTGGGATGGTTAAGGAGAGAAGCTGGGATGGTTAAGGAGTGAAGCTGGGATGGTTAAGGAGAGAAGCTGGGATGGTTAAGGAGAGAAGCTGGGATGGTTAAGGAGAGAAGCTGGGATGGTTAAGGAGAGACGCTGGGATGGTTAAGGAGAGACGCTGGGATGGTTAAGGAGAGAGGCTGGGATGGTTAAGGAGAGAAGCTGGGATGGTTAAGGAGAGAAGCTGGGATGGTTAAGGAGAGAAGCTGGGATGGTTAAGGAGAGAGGCTGGGATGGTCAAGGAGAGAATCTGGGATGGTTAAGGAGAGAAGCTGGGATGGTTAAGGAGAGACGCTGGGATGGTTAAGGAGAGAAGCTGGGATGGTTAAGGAGAGAATCTGGGATGGTTAAGGAGAGAAGCTGGGATGGTTAAGGAGAGTGGCTGGGATGGTTAAGGAGAGACGCTGGGATGGTCAAGGAGAGACGCTGGGATGGTTAAGGAGAGACGCTGGGATGGTTAAGGAGAGAAGCTGGGATGGTTAAGGAGAGAAGCTGGGATGGTTCAGGAGAGACGCTGGGATGGTTAAGGAGAGACGCTGGGATGGTTAAGGAGAGAGGCTGGGATGGTTAAGGAGAGAAGCTGGGATGGTTAAGGAGAGAAGCTGGGATGGTTAAGGAGAGAAGCTGGGATGGTTAAGGAGAGTGGCTGGGATGGTTAAGGAGAGACGCTGGGATGGTCAAGGAGAGACGCTGGGATGGTTAAGGAGAGACGCTGGGATGGTTAAGGAGAGAAGCTGGGATGGTTAAGGAGAGAAGCTGGGATGGTTAAGGAGAGACGCTGGGATGGTTAAGGAGAGACGCTGGGATGGTTAAGGAGAGAGGCTGGGATGGTTAAGGAGAGAAGCTGGGATGGTTAAGGAGAGAAGCTGGGATGGTTAAGGAGAGAAGCTGGGATGGTTAAGGAGAGAGGCTGGGATGGTCAAGGAGAGAATCTGGGATGGTTAAGGAGAGAAGCTGGGATGGTAAAGGAGTGACGCTGGGATGGTTAAGGAGAGAAGCTGGGATGGTTAAGGAGAGAATCTGGGATGGTTAAGGAGAGAAGCTGGGATGGTTAAGGAGAGTGGCTGGGATGGTTAAGGAGAGACGCTGGGATGGTCAAGGAGAGACGCTGGGATGGTTAAGGAGAGACGCTGGGATGGTTAAGGAGAGAAGCTGGGATGGTTAAGGAGAGACGCTGGGATGGTTAAGGAGAGACGCTGGGATGGTCAAGGAGAGACGCTGGGATGGTTAAGGAGAGACGCTGGGATGGTTAAGGAGAGAAGCTGGGATGGTCAAGGAGAGACGCTGGGATGGTCAAGGAGAGACGCTGGGATGGTTAAGGAGAGACGCTGGGATGGTCAAGGAGAGACGCTGGGATGGTTAAGGAGAGAGGCTGGGATGGTTAAGGAGAGACGCGGGGATGGTTAAGGAGAGACGCTGGGATGGTTAAGGAGAGACGCGGGGATGGTTAAGGAGAGAAGCTGGGATGGTTAAGGAGAGAGGCTGGGATGGTTAAGGAGAGACGCGGGGATGGTTAAGGAGAGACGCTGGGATGGTTAAGGAGAGAGGCGGGGATGGTTAAGGAGAGAAGCTGGGATGGTTAAGGAGAGAGGCTGGGATGGTTAAGGAGAGACGCTGGGATGGTTAAGGAGAGAAGCTGGGATGGTTAAGGAGAGAGGCTGGGATGGTTAAGGAGAGAGGCTGGGATGGTTAAGGAGAGAAGCTGGGATGGTCAAGGAGAGACGCTGGGATGGTTAAGGAGAGACGCTGGGATGGTTAAGGAGAGAAGCTGGGATGGTTAAGGAGAGAGGCTGGGATGGTTAAGGAGAGAAGCTGGGATGGTTAAGGAGAGAAGCTGGGATGGTTAAGGAGAGAGGCTGGGATGGTTAAGGAGAGAAGCTGGGATGGTTAAGGAGAGACGCTGGGATGGTTAAGGAGAGAAGCTGGGATGGTTAAGGAGAGAAGCTGGGATGGTTAAGGAGAGAGGCTGGGATGGTTAAGGAGAGACGCTGGGATGGTTAAGGAGAGAAGCTGGGATGGTTAAGGAGAGATGCTGGGATGGTTAAGGAGAGAGGCTGGGATGGTTAAGGAGAGAGGCTGGGATGGTTAAGGAGTGAAGCTGGGATGGTTAAGGAGTGAGGCTGCGATGGTTAAGGAGAGGCGCTGGGATGGTTAATGAGAGAAGCTGGGATGGTTAAGGAGAGAGGCTGCGATGGTTAAGGAGAGAGGCTGGGATGGTTAAGGAGAGAAGCTGGGATGGTTAAGGAGAGAAGCTGGGATGGTTAAGGAGAGAGGCTGGGATGGTTAAGGAGTGAAGCTGTGATGGTTAAGGAGAGAAGCTGGGATGGTTAAGGAGAGACGCTGGGATGGTTAAGGAGAGAAGCTGGGATGGTTAAGGAGAGAAGCTGGGATGGTTAAGGAGAGAAGCTGGGATGGTTAAGGAGAGAAGCTGGGATGGTTAAGGAGAGACGCTGGGATGGTTAAGGAGAGAGGCTGGGATGGTTAAGGAGAGACGCTGGGATGGTTAAGGAGAGAAGCTGGGATGGTTAAGGAGAGAAGCTGGGATGGTTAAGGAGAGACGCTGGGATGGTTAAGGAGAGAAGCTGGGATGGTTAAGGAGAGAAGCTGGGATGGTTAAGGAGAGAGGCTGGGATGGTTAAGGAGAGAGGCTGGGATGGTTAAGGAGAGAAGCTGGGATGGTTAAGGAGAGGCGCTGGGATGGTTAAGGAGAGACGCTGGTATGGTTAAGGAGAGAGGCTGGGAAGGTTAAGGAGAGAAGCTGGTATGGTTAAGGAGAGAAGCTGGGATGGTTAAGGAGAGAGGCTGGGATGGTTAAGGAGAGAAGCGGGGATGGTTAAGGAGAGACGCGGGGATGGTTAAGGAGAGAAGCTGGGATGGTTAAGGAGAGACGCTGGGATGGTTAAGGAGAGAGGCTGGGATGGTTAAGGAGAGAAGCTGGGATGGTTAAGGAGAGAAGCTGGGATGGTTAAGGAGAGAAGCTGGGATGGTTAAGGAGAGAGGCTGGGATGGTCAAGGAGAGAATCTGGGATGGTTAAGGAGAGAAGCTGGGATGGTTAAGGAGAGACGCTGGGATGGTTAAGGAGAGAAGCTGGGATGGTTAAGGAGAGAATCTGGGATGGTTAAGGAGAGAAGCTGGGATGGTTAAGGAGAGAGGCTGGGATGGTTAAGGAGAGAAGCTGGGATGGTTAAGGAGAGAAGCTGGGATGGTTAAGGAGAGAAGCTGGGATGGTTAAGGAGAGAGGCTGGGATTGTTAAGGAGAGACGCGGGGATGGTTAAGGAGAGAAGCTGGGATGGTTAAGGAGAGAGGCTGGGATGGTTAAGGAGAGAAGCTGGGATGGTTAAGGAGAGAGGCTGGGATGGTTAAGGAGAGAAGCTGGGATGGTTAAGGAGAGAAGCTGGGATGGTTAAGGAGAGAGGCTGGGATGGTTAAGGAGAGAAGCTGGGATGGTTAAGGAGAGAAGCTGGGATGGTTAAGGAGAGACGCGGGGATGGTTAAGGAGAGAGGCTGGGATGGTTAAGGAGAGACGCTGGGATGGTTAAGGAGAGACGCTGGGATGGTTAAGGAGAGAAGCTGGGATGGTTAAGGAGAGAAGCTGGGATGGTTAAGGAGAGAGGCTGGGATGGTTAAGGAGAGAAGCTGGGATGGTTAAGGAGAGACGCTGGGATGGTTAAGGAGAGAAGCTGGGATGGTTAAGGAGAGAAGCTGGGATGGTTAAGGAGAGAGGCTGGGATGGTTAAGGAGAGACGCTGGGATGGTTAAGGAGAGAAGCTGGGATGGTTAAGGAGAGAAGCTGGGATGGTTAAGGAGAGAGGCTGGGATGGTTAAGGAGAGAGGCTGGGATGGTTAAGGAGTGAAGCTGGGATGGTTAAGGAGTGAAGCTGGGATGGTTAAGGAGTGAAGCTGGGATGGTTAAGGAGAGAGGCTGGGATGGTTAAGGAGAGACGCTGGGATGGTCAAGGAGAGACGCTGGGATGGTTAAGGAGAGACGCTGGGATGGTTAAGGAGAGAAGCTGGGATGGTCAAGGAGAGACGCTGGGATGGTTAAGGAGAGACGCTGGGATGGTTAAGGAGAGAGGCTGGGATGGTTAAGGAGAGAGGCTGGGATGGTTAAGGAGAGACGCTGGGATGGTTAAGGAGAGACGTTGGGATGGTTAAGGAGAGACGTTGGGATGGTTAAGGAGAGACGCTGGGATGGTTAAGGAGAGACGCTGGGATGGTCAAGGAGAGACGCTGGGATGGTTAAGGAGAGACGCTGGGATGGTTAAGGAGAGAAGCTGGGATGGTTAAGGAGAGACGCTGGGATGGTCAAGGAGAGACGCTGGGATGGTCAAGGAGAGACGCTGGGATGGTCAAGGAGAGACGCTGGGATGGTCAAGGAGAGACGCTGGGATGGTTAAGGAGAGAGGCTGGGATGGTTAAGGAGAGACGCGGGGATGGTTAAGGAGAGACGCTGGGATGGTTAAGGAGAGACGCGGGGATGGTTAAGGAGAGAAGCTGGGATGGTTAAGGAGAGAGGCTGGGATGGTTAAGGAGAGACGCTGGGATGGTTAAGGAGAGACGCTGGGATGGTTAAGGAGAGACGCTGGGATGGTTAAGGAGAGACGCTGGGATGGTTAAGGAGAGACGCTGGGATGGTTAAGGAGAGAGGCTGGGATGGTTAAGGAGAGACGCTGGGATGGTTAAGGAGAGAAGCTGGGATGGTTAAGGAGAGAGGCTGGGATGGTTAAGGAGAGAAGCTGGGATGGTCAAGGAGAGACGCTGGGATGGTTAAGGAGAGACGCTGGGATGGTTAAGGAGAGACGCTGGGATGGTTAAGGAGAGAAGCTGGGATGGTTAAGGAGAGAGGCTGGGATGGTTAAGGAGAGAAGCTGGGATGGTTAAGGAGAGAAGCTGGGATGGTTAAGGAGAGAGGCTGGGATGGTTAAGGAGAGAAGCTGGGATGGTTAAGGAGAGACGCTGGGATGGTTAAGGAGAGAAGCTGGGATGGTTAAGGAGAGAAGCTGGGATGGTTAAGGAGAGAGGCTGGGATGGTTAAGGAGAGACGCTGGGATGGTTAAGGAGAGAAGCTGGGATGGTTAAGGAGAGAAGCTGGGATGGTTAAGGAGAGAGGCTGGGATGGTTAAGGAGAGAGGCTGGGATGGTTAAGGAGAGAGGCTGGGATGGTTAAGGAGTGAAGCTGGGATGGTTAAGGAGTGAGGCTGCGATGGTTAAGGAGAGGCGCTGGGATGGTTAAGGAGAGAAGCTGGGATGGTTAAGGAGAGAGGCTGCGATGGTTAAGGAGAGAGGCTGGGATGGTTAAGGAGAGAAGCTGGGATGGTTAAGGAGAGAAGCTGGGATGGTTAAGGAGAGAGGCTGGGATGGTTAAGGAGAGAAGCTGGGATGGTTAAGGAGTGAAGCTGGGATGGTTAAGGAGAGAGGCTGCGATGGTTAAGGAGAGAGGCTGGGATGGTTAAGGAGAGAGGCTGCGATGGTTAAGGAGAGAAGCTGGGATGGTTAAGGAGAGAGGCTGCGATGGTTAAGGAGAGAGGCTGGGATTGTTAAGGAGAGACGCTGGGATGGTTAAGGAGTGAAGCTGGGGTGGTTAAGGAGAGACGCTGGGATGGTTAAGGAGAGACGCTGGGATGGTTAAGGAGAGACGCTGGGATGGTTAAGGAGAGAAGCTGGGATGGTTAAGGAGAGGCGCTGGGATGGTTAAGGAGAGACGCTGGGATGGTTAAGGAGAGAGGCTGGGATGGTTAAGGAGAGACGCGGGGATGGTTAAGGAGAGACGCTGGGATGGTTAAGGAGAGACGCGGGGATGGTTAAGGAGAGAAGCTGGGATGGTTAAGGAGAGAAGCTGGGATGGTTAAGGAGAGACGCGGGGATGGTTAAGGAGAGAAGCTGGGATGGTTAAGGAGAGAGGCGGGGATGGTTAAGGAGAGACGCTGGGATGGTTAAGGAGAGACGCTGGGATGGTTAAGGAGAGACGCTGGGATGGTTAAGGAGAGACGCTGGGATGGTTAAGGAGAGAGGCTGGGATGGTTAAGGAGAGAAGCTGGGATGGTTAAGGAGAGACGCGGGGATGGTTAAGGAGAGAAGCTGGGATGGTTAAGGAGAGACGCGGGGATGGTTAAGGAGAGAGGCTGGGATGGTTAAGGAGAGACGCGGGGATGGTTAAGGAGAGACGCTGGGATGGTTAAGGAGAGAAGCTGGGATGGTTAAGGAGAGACGCTGGGATGGTTAAGGAGAGAGGCTGGGATGGTTAAGGAGAGAGGCTGGGATGGTTAAGGAGAGAGGCTGGGATTGTTAAGGAGAGAAGCTGGGATGGTTAAGGAGAGAAGCTGGGATGGTTAAGGAGAGAAGCTGGGATGGTTAAGGAGAGAAGCTGGGATGGTTAAGGAGAGAAGCTGGGATGGTTAAGGAGAGGAGCTGGGATGGTTAAGGAGAGACGCGGGGATGGTTAAGGAGAGACGCTGGGATGGTTAAGGAGAGAGGCTGGGATGGTTAAGGAGAGAGGCTGGGATGGTTAAGGAGAGACGCTGGATTGGTTAAGGAGAGAAGCTGGGATGGTTAAGGAGAGAAGCTGGGATGGTTAAGGAGAGACGCGGGGATGGTTAAGGAGAGAGGCGGGGATGGTTAAGGAGAGACGCTGGATTGGTTAAGGAGAGAAGCTGGGATGGTTAAGGAGAGAAGCTGGGATGGTTAAGGAGAGAAGCTGGGATGGTTAAGGAGAGAAGCTGGGATGGTTAAGGAGAGGAGCTGGGATGGTTAAGGAGAGACGCGGGGATGGTTAAGGAGAGACGCTGGGATGGTTAAGGAGAGACGCTGGGATGGTTAAGTAGAGAGGCTGGGATGGTTAAGGAGAGAAGCTGGGATGGTTAAGGAGAGACGCTGGGATGGTTAAGGAGAGACGCTGGGATGGTTAAGGAGAGACGCTGGGATGGTTAAGGAGAGAAGCTGGGATGGTTAAGGAGAGAAGCTGGGATGGTTAAGGAGAGACGCTGGGATGGTTAAGGAGAGAAGCTGGGATGGTTAAGGAGAGACGCTGGGATGGTTAAGGAGAGACGCGGGGATGGTTAAGGAGAGAAGCTGGGATGGTTAAGGAGAGGCGCTGGGATGGTTAAGGAGAGAAGCTGGGATGGTTAAGGAGAGACGCTGGGATGGTTAAGGAGAGGCGCTGGGATGGTTAAGGAGAGACGCTGCGATGGTTAAGGAGAGAAGCTGGGATGGTTAAGGAGAGGAGCTGGGATGGTTAAGGAGAGACGCGGGGATGGTTAAGGAGAGACGCTGGGATGGTTAAGGAGAGACGCGGGGATGGTTAAGGAGAGAGGCTGGGATGGTTAAGGAGAGAAGCTGGGATGGTTAAGGAGAGAGGCTGGGATGGTTAAGGAGAGAAGCTGGGATGGTTAAGGAGAGACGCTGGGATGGTTAAGGAGAGAAGCTGGGATGGTTAAGGAGAGAGGCTGGGATGGTTAAGGAGAGAGGCTGGGATGGTTAAGGAGAGACGCGGGGATGGTTAAGGAGAGAAGCTGGGATGGTTAAGGAGAGGCGCTGGGATGGTTAAGGAGAGAAGCTGGGATGGTTAAGGAGAGACGCTGGGATGGTTAAGGAGAGGCGCTGGGATGGTTAAGGAGAGAAGCTGGGATGGTTAAGGAGAGAAGCTGGGATGGTTAAGGAGAGAAGCTGGGATGGTTAAGGAGAGAGGCTGGGATGGTTAAGGAGAGAAGCTGGGATGGTTAAGGAGTGAAGCTGGGATGGTTAAGGAGAGAGGCTGCGATGGTTAAGGAGAGAGGCTGGGATGGTTAAGGAGAGAGGCTGCGATGGTTAAGGAGAGAAGCTGGGATGGTTAAGGAGAGAGGCTGCGATGGTTAAGGAGAGAGGCTGGGATTGTTAAGGAGAGACGCTGGGATGGTTAAGGAGTGAAGCTGGGGTGGTTAAGGAGAGACGCTGGGATGGTTAAGGAGAGACGCTGGGATGGTTAAGGAGAGACGCTGGGATGGTTAAGGAAAGAAGCTGGGATGGTTAAGGAGAGGCGCTGGGATGGTTAAGGAGAGACGCTGGGATGGTTAAGGAGAGAGGCTGGGATGGTTAAGGAGAGACGCGGGGATGGTTAAGGAGAGACGCTGGGATGGTTAAGGAGAGACGCGGGGATGGTTAAGGAGAGAAGCTGGGATGGTTAAGGAGAGACGCTGGGATGGTTAAGGAGAGAAGCTGGGATGGTTAAGGAGAGACGCGGGGATGGTTAAGGAGAGAAGCTGGGATGGTTAAGGAGAGAGGCGGGGATGGTTAAGGAGAGACGCTGGGATGGTTAAGGAGAGACGCTGGGATGGTTAAGGAGAGACGCTGGGATGGTTAAGGAGAGAGGCTGGGATGGTTAAGGAGAGAAGCTGGGATGGTTAAGGAGAGACGCGGGGATGGTTAAGGAGAGAAGCTGGGATGGTTAAGGAGAGACGCGGGGATGGTTAAGGAGAGAGGCTGGGATGGTTAAGGAGAGACGCTGGGATGGTTAAGGAGAGACGCTGGGATGGTTAAGGAGAGAAGCTGGGATGGTTAAGGAGAGACGCTGGGATGGTTAAGGAGAGAGGCTGGGATGGTTAAGGAGAGAGGCTGGGATGGTTAAGGAGAGAGGCTGGGATTGTTAAGGAGAGAAGCTGGGATGGTTAAGGAGAGAAGCTGGGATGGTTAAGGAGAGAAGCTGGGATGGTTAAGGAGAGGAGCTGGGATGGTTAAGGAGAGACGCGGGGAAGGTTAAGGAGAGAGGCTCGGATTGTTAAGGAGAGAAGCTGGGATGGTTAAGGAGAGAGGCTGGGATGGTTAAGGAGAGAGGCTGGGATGGTTAAGGAGAGAAGCTGGGATGGTTAAGGAGTGAGGCTGGGATGGTTAAGGAGAGAAGCTGGGATGGTTAAGGAGAGAGGCTGGGATGGTTAAGGAGAGAGGCTGGGATGGTTAAGGAGAGACGCGGGGATGGTTCAGGAGAGAAGCTGGGATGGTTAAGGAGAGAAGCTGGGATGGTTAAGGAGAGAAGCTGGGATGGTTAAGGAGAGAAGCTGGGATGGTTAAGGAGAGAAGCTGGGATGGTTAAGGAGAGAGGCTGGGATGGTTAAGGAGAGACGCTGGGATGGTTAAGGAGAGACGCTGGGATGGTTAAGGAGAGAAGCTGGGATGGTTAAGGAGAGAGGCTGGGATGGTTAAGGAGAGATGCTGCGATGGTTAAGGAGAGAGGCTGGGATGGTTAAGGAGTGAAGCTGGGATGGTTAAGGAGAGAGGCTGCGATGGTTAAGGAGAGGCGCTGGGATGGTTAAGGAGAGAAGCTGGGATGGTTAAGGAGAGAGGCTGCGATGGTTAAGGAGAGAGGCTGGGATGGTTCAGGAGTGAAGCTGGGATGGTTAAGGAGAGACGCTGGGATGGTTAAGGAGAGAGGCTGGGATGGTTAAGGAGAGAAGCTGGGATGGTTAAGGAGAGAGGCTGCGATGGTTAAGGAG
>NC_092721.1:204370018-204382518 GCF_047496885.1 Scyliorhinus torazame | reverse complement strand
CTGCGACAGTCAAAAGCAACCAGCTATCTCTTCTAATCCCATTTCCCAGCACTTGTCCCATCGCCTTGTCTGCCTTGGGATCGCAAGCGCACATCTAAATACTTCTTAAATGTCATGAGGGTCTCTGCCTCCACCATGCTTTCAGGCAGCGAGTTCTAGACTCCCACCACCCTCTGGGTCAAAATATTTTTCCTCACATCCCCTCTAAACCTCCTGCCCCTTAACATGAATCTACACCCCCTGGTCATAGGGGCTGGTTTAGCACACTGGGCTAAATCGCTGGCTTTGAAAGCAGACCAAGGCAGGCCAGCAGCAGGTTTCAATTCCCGTACCAGCCTCCCCGAACAGGCACCGGAATGTGGCAACTAGGGGCTTTTCACAGTAACTTCATTGAAGCCTACTTGTGACAGTAAGCGATTTTCATTTCGTTGATTCCCCCCCCCCCCCGCCCCCCACATCAAGGGGGAAATGTTTCTTCCTGTCTGCTCTATCTATGCCGCTCATAATCTTATACACCTCAATCATGTCCCCCTTTGTGTCGACGGTACGTAACGGTGAAGGGGTTAAAAGTTTCTGGTTCATGCTCCCTCCTCTGTGGCGGCTGGGGCCTCAGCAGAAAGCCTTCTGCGCCAGACAGTAAATGGTTTCAGTGTCACTTAATTTAACAATTACCAATTCCAGACGAGCCGAGGAAGAGGAAGACTAGAGGGTGCTCTTCATCCGCCCAACCATTCTCCTTTCTTCGGATGGCTGCATTAAAAGGACAAAAAAGAGAGACGAGCGGATGAGAGAGGGAAGGGGAATTATATATAAAATCGATTCTTCACCCCCCCCCCCACCCCTCCCTACCCCTACAATTATCACTGGGCATACACGATGTTATACCGTCTTCAACCCACGCAGAAAGGCACCAGCAACCATTAGTCCATCAGAGATTTCATTAAGGAGCAGAGCCCAGGAGGAGCCAAATTGAGTTTGTATGGATCTGGTGAGCCTGCCCTCACAGTTATGCGGATAAACAGCGTGGTGTCTGCCGAGGGACGCAGTCAGCGTTGCCAGGGAGACGGGATCGACAGCGAGCACAGGGCGGTGGGAGAGAAAAGGGCGCACACGCACGCTCGCACAAAACAGAAAGCCACCGGCCGCAACCTTCTAACACGGAGATTAATAACAACAAAAAATAATAATAATCTCCTGACATTTCCCTTCTCTGTTCGGCTGGAAGGACATATGCACAGGCTCAGGGTGACTCTGCTCTTCAGTGACGGGCAGCGCACACTAAATCGGATTTCACAAAACCTGAAATGCTTGAATAATAGGAACTTGATTGGATTACTATGATAAATTTATGTCAGTCCTTAATCTTTCCAAATGTACCAAGAGGATAGAATCCTTTTTATGCTCACTTTATTCTTTGGTGCGTGTGTCACAACCACTTGCAAGAATTTTACGTGGAAAGTTTAACATTTAGCTTCACGACTGTTGGGGAATGGGACCAACGAGTCCCCCCTTTACACCCAGCTCCTCACAGCACAGGAGCGTGGCAAGGAATGCCAACAGACAGATTTTGTGCTCAGGGTCAGGAATAAACAATGCAACCACCCCCCCCCCCCAACACCCCACCCACGCCAGTGTTGTTGGTGTACTAGCCTGCAGCAGGTGCTAATCGTGGCTGAGTAGGTGGCACTCGTCAGAGGGTCATGTGTGAGTTTCAGGGTCACTCCACAGCCTTGAGCTTCAATTCAGATGGATGGGCACACTCGGTGCAGTACTGAGGGAGTGCCGCACTGTCAGAGGGTCAGTACTGAAGTAGTGCTGCACTGTCAGAGGGTCAGTACTGAGGGAGTGCCGCACTGTCAGAGGGTCAGTACTGAGGGAGTGCTGCACTGTCAGAGGGTCAGTACTGAGGGAGTGCTGCACTGTCAGAGGGTCAGTACTGAGGGAGTGCCGCACTGTCAGAGGGTCAGTACTGAGGGAGTGCTGCACTGTCAGAGGGTCAGTACTGAGGGAGTGCCGCACTGTCAGAGGGTCAGTACTGAGGGAGTGCTGCACTGTCAGAGGGTCAGTACTGAGGGAGTGCTGCACTGTCAGAGGGTCAGTACTGAGGGAGTGCTGCACTGTCAGAGGGTCAGTACTGAGGGAGTGCTGCACTGTCAGAGGGTCAGTACTGAGGGAGTGCCGCACTGTCAGAGGGTCCGTACTGAGGGAGTGCTGCACTGTCAGAGGGTCAGTACTGAGGGAGTGCTGCACTGTCACAGGGTCAGTACTGAGGCAGCGCCGCACTGTCAGAGGGTCCGTACTGAGGGAGTGCTGCACTGTCAGAGGGTCAGTACAGAGGGAGTGCCGCACTGTCAGAGGGTCAGTACTGAGGGAGTGCTGCACTGTCAGAGGGTCAGTACTGAGGGAGTGCTGCACTGTCAGAGGGTCACTACTGAGGGAGTGCCGCACTGTCAGAGGGTCAGTACTGAGGGAGTGCTCCACTGTCAGAGGGTCAGTATTGAGGGAGTGCCGCACTGTCGAAGGGTCAGTACTGAGGGAGTGTTGCACTGTCAGAGGGTCAGTACTGAGGGAGTGCTGCATTATCAGAGGGTCAGTACTGATGGAGTGCGGCACTGTCAGAGGGTCAGTGCTGAGGGAGTGCCGCACTGTCAGAGGGTCAGTGCTGAGGGAATGCTGCACTGTCAGAGGGTCAGTCCTGAGGGAGTGCTGCACTGCTAAGTACAGCGTGTTCAGGTGGTGAATGTTTAAAGCTTGTGGAAATATTCAGCGGACAATATCCCAGCTCCCTGTACCTCCCCCAATCAACATCACCGGAAAATAACCTAATTAACTGATTTATTGTTCGAGGGATATTGACCGCTTTTGGTTGCCTAGGGACCAACGAGTGCAATTCACAAGTCGACGCTGCACGGCACACAGTGGTTAGCACTGCTGCCTCACCGTGCCAGGAACCCTGGTTCCATTCTGACTCTCGGTAACTGTGGAGTTTGCACTTTCTCCCTGTGTCATGAAAGGGTTACAATATCAGGGAGCATAACTAGCCCACTGGGCCCATCGAGCCGGTTAGGCATTTGATCAAAGTATGGCTGATCTGATTGTTGCCTCACATACACCATCCTGTCTGTCCCCCAAAACTCTCCACTCCCTTCTTCATCAAAACTCGGCCTTGAACATATTCACTGACCCACAGCCTCCACTGCTCTCGGGGGGGGGGGGGGGGGGGCGGAGAGAATTCCAAACACTAACGACCCTCGGAGGGAAGAAATTCCCCCCTCATCTCCACCGTAAACGGGAGACCCCTTATTCTGAAACCGTGTCCCCGGGTTCCAGATTCCCCCACGAGGTGGGGGGGGGGGCATTCTCTCAGCGCCCACCCTGTGAAACCCCCTCACAATCTTGTGTTTCAACAAGATCACCGCTCAATCTCTTAAACTCCAATGGGTACCGGCCCAACCTGATCAACCTTTCCTCATTAGACAATCCCTTCACCCCCGGAATCAGCCCAGTGAGCCTTCTCTGAAATGCCTCCAATTCAATTACATCCTAGGTAAGGAGACCATTTCTCCAAGGCCCTGTAGCAACACGTTCCTACTCTTATACTCAAATCCCCTTGCACAGGCCTGGCACGCATCCAAAAAGATCACAGGGTTCCAGGTTGTACAGTGAAAGCTGATACTGATGATAAGGAGCGGGTCGGATGTTTATGAACTCTTAAGATATGAATTGTGATCCATCATCGCTCATCAGTTGTTTAGGGTCACCGAATCTGCCAATTCCACTCAATCTCTCAACTGTTTCCTCCGATGGTGTTGATTTCGTGAAGGCCTTTTTGAGAGAGCATCGACTCGAATGAGCGATATGCGCCCTTCAAACGGTCCGGAGTAATCAACATGTATCCGTTTCCAGGCCTCTTCTGCCCATTCCCACTGGTCCACCAGGGCGAATGGCGGCAGGTTCCACATTTATGCACAAGACATTCCTGCTTTGTCCACAATTGTGGCATCTAGCCCTGGCCACCAGAAGTAGCTCCTCGCAATCTCCTTCATCGTTACACTATCACAGTGGCCTTCGTATAATTGGTTTAATGCACGGTTTTGTAATATTGATGGTCTTGTATTCTAGCCCTCTTGACATGAATGCTAACATTGCATTTGCCTTCTTAACTGCCGACTGAACCTGCACGTTAACCTTAAGAGAATCGTGAACAAGGACTCCCAAATCTCTTTCTGCTTCTGATTTCCTAAGCATTTCCCCATTTAGAAAGTCTATGCCTAAATTCCTCCTTCCAAAGTGCATAACATCACACTTTTCCACATTGTCTTTCATTAGCCACTTCATTGCCCACTCTCCTAGCTTGTCCAAGTCCTTCTGCAGCCCCCTTGCTTCCTCAATACTACCTGTCCCTCTACAGATCTTTGTATCATCAGCAAACTTAGCAACAGTGCCTTCAGTACCTTCTTCCAGATCTTTAATGTATATTGTGAAAAGTTGTGGTCCCAGCACAGACCCCTGAGGCACACCACTAGTCACCGGCTGCCATCCTGAAAAAGACCCCAATATCCCCACTCTCTGCCTTCTGCCAGTCAGCCAATCCTCTATCCATGCCAGAATCTTACCCTGAACACCATGGGCTTTTAACTTATTTAACAGACTCCTATGCGGCACCTTGTCAAAGGCCTTCTGGAAATCTAAATAAATCACATCCACTGATTCTTCTTTGTTGAACTTCCTTGTTACCTCCTCAAAGAACTCTAACAGATTCGTCAGACAGAACCTCCTTTTGACAAAGCCGTGCTGACTCAGTCCTATTTTACCATGCACTTCCAAGTACTTTGCGATCTCACCATTAATAATATACTTTAAAATCTCACCAATGACCGAAGTCAGGCTAACCGGCCTATAATTTCCCGTCTTCTGCCTCCCTCCCTTCTTAAACAGTGGTGTTACATGAGCCATTTCCAGTCCTCTGGGACCCTTCCTGCCTCCAGTGATTCCTGAAAGATCATCACCAATGCCTCCACAATTTCCTCAGTTATCTCTTTTAGGACCCTGGGGTGTAGTCCATCCGGTCCAGGTGACTTATCCACCTTCAGACCTTTCAGTTTCCCCAGAATCTTCTCCTTAGTGATGGTCACTGCACTCACCTCTGCCCCCTGGTTCTCCTGGAGCTCTGGCATCCCACTAGTGTCTTCCACCGTGAACGTCTCATCAGAAAGCAGAGACCTCCGATAGTGCAGCACTTCCTCAGTACTGGCCATGGGAGTGACAACCTGGGATTCCGTGCTCAAATCCCTGGAATGTGGACTTGAACGCTCAACTTTCTGACTAAGAGGCGAGAGTGTTCCTCACCGAGTCAAGGCTGCCGCTGCAGGGGATAAATTCCTTTTTGGAAAAGATGTCAGCCCTGATTCGGGATCGGGTAGCAGGAGGTCACTCTGTTGGTGGGACCTCTAAAACCTATTTTACTTTATTGGTCTTCTCATGGGGCCTGATGAAAGGCTTCAGAGTGTGAAGTTAGCTCGATATTGATTCTCATAAATACAATGGATTGCTTTACGAAGATTAATATGGGGCGAGGGGAATGGGGGGTGGGGCAGTCGCCAAAAAGCAAGGCGGCAGAAATTGGCTTTTGCCTCTCCTTGTAATGTAGCAATTCATTCTAAACCATCTTACCGCCCCGCCGTCACGTCACCGTTACTGCAGAAAGGAATCAAAGAGCGTTGGCATGACGTGGGAAAACACAGCAGCAGCATCAACCCTGAAAGCACCAGCTCTCAGTGCAACTCCTCTCCGCCCTCCCCTTCGCCATTCTCTCCTCTCCTTCCCTGGGGCACAGTTCTTCAGCCCTCTGGTACCTCCCTCCATTAAAAAAATTATAATAATCTTTATTGTCACAAGTAGGCTTACATTGACACTGCAATGAAGATACCGTGAAAAGCCCCTAGTCACCACATTCCGGCGCCTGTTTGGGTTCACGGAGGGAGAATTCAGAATGTCCAAATAACAGCTCTCCAGTGCTAAAAAATATTCTCGGTGTGCACGAAACCGGTGACAAACTCCCCAGGGTCCAAAACAATGACCAAGTGTTATTGGATAGCGGTGGGGAACTCGCCGATAGAGCCGGCGGGAAACCCCCTGAAAAACTCGCCACAAATTAACTTACAACTTTTTCCAGAGAATCGTGTCCTATGTCTTATGGTCAACCAGGGCTGTCCCTGGTTGGAAGGTCTAACCCCTGGGCTCTGCAGCTGGGAACCCAGGAGAACGGCACCTCTTCACTGTTCGTGGTTCAGGCCTTTGGACTTCCTCTGGCCACACCTGGAGTATTGTGTTCAGTTTTGGTCTCCTTACTTGAGGAAGGACGTACTGGCACTGGAGGGTGTGCAGAGGAGATTCACTAGGTTAATCCCAGAGCTGAAGGGGTTGGATTACGAGGAGAGGTTGAGTAGACTGGGACTGTACTCGTTGGAATTTAGAAGGATGCGAGGGGATCTTATAGAAACATATAAAATTATGAAGGGAATAGATAGGATAGATGCGGGCAGGTTGTTTCCACTGGCGGGTGAAAGCAGAACTAGGGGGCATAGCCTCAAAATAAGGGGAAGTAGATTTAGGACTGAGCGTAGGAGGAACTTCTTCACCCAAAGGGTTGTGAATCTACGGAATTCCTTGCCCAGTGAAGCAGCAGAGGCTCCTTCATTAAATGTTTTTAAGATAAAGATAGATAGTTTTTTGAAGAATAAAGGGATTAAGGGTTATGGTGATCGGGCCGGAAAATGGAGCTGAGTCCACAAAAGATCAGCCATGATCTCATTGAATGGTGGAGCAGGCTCGAGGGGCCACATGGTCTACTCCTGCTCCTGGTTCTTATGTTCTTTGACTCGGCCCCAGCGGCCTCTGGGCTCATCTGATGTTTCCCACGTCTGGAGCTGACCAAAACCGGCAAACAAAGAATCATAGAATCCCTACAGTGCAAAAGGAGGCCATTCAGCCCATCGAGTCTGGAACGACCCTTTGAATGAGCGCCCTGCCCATTTAAGAGTGTCCACCCCACTCTATCCCCGTAACCCCATAACCTAACCTGCACATCCCTGGACATTAAGGGCAATTTAGCACGGCCAATCCACCGCATCTTTGGACAGTGGGGCCCCCAATTTCAGGGGAAATGAAAGTTCAGGGGAACCCCAACCGTTATAAGATTTGCAAATCGTGGAGAAGTGGACTTGTGGTCAAGGCATCACATGATCAAGCCACCAGGAACATGCCCGATGACCAACAGTACCGTGGAGTCTGCAGGAGAGAAACGTTTCACCAGAAGTGGCAACCCCCTGGCATTTGTGTCCCTCCTCCCACACCGTAAGAATTAGTAACCTTAACTGGGGAGGGGGGGGGGGGGGGGGGGGGGGGGGGGAAATAAATAACAGTGTCACGTCCCCATCACAATGGACAAGTGAGGGATTGGTGGGAGAAAAGGGTACTGCGCAGCTCAAGTTATGTGCAGACAAAGGGGCAGCTGTGGCTTTAAATGGTCGATACTGGCCTGCTTAAGGCAGGAAGAAAATTTGCCCCCAAATTTGATTAGTGTCCTGTAGCTCTCCATAAGCCTGCCCACCTAATGTGCACAGGCACCACCTGTGCCAGATTTGTGCCCGGCTCATTCATCAAGCGTTAGCCAATTAGCACAGGCCTAATGGCTTGAGCCATTTGCAGCTGGTTTTGCCGGGGCAGGGTTGGGGTGGCGGGGGGGACACGACAGGAGACAGGGGGGGGGGGGGGGGGGGGGAGAGGAGACCGGGGGGGGGGGGGGGAGAGGGGAGAGGAGATGGTGGCGGTTGGGGTGTGGACACTGATTGATGGAGGAGCCTGCACGCAATAGCAAATAAAATAACAGGAAGACAATAGAAAGAGGCGAGTGCTGCCTGGCCAGGCCGGGTGAGAGAGAGGGGCTGGGACACAGCAAGTGTTCACAGGGGGTTTACCCATGTCACTTCAGGCAGGCCTCATCTGTCATGTGCCCCAGTCAAAATCTTATTAAGCTGAATGCGACCAGGCTCCTCTATTGTTACTGAACCAATTTGTCCTTGTAAGTAAACACTGGGGTGATGTGATGGTCCGATCCCAACTCCTCACTGCCATTTAGTTCAGGATTTGAATGACTTAAATTGAAGGGAACAGATGGACCCGAAACTTCCTTTTCACGTTTTCCATCGAATTACATGGCACAGAAACAGTCCATTCAGCCCAATAGCTTCCTGCCAGGGTTTCAGCTCCGCACAAGCCCATCCCCTTCTTCAAACTCTACCCTTCTATTCCTCTCTCTCTCTCCCATCTCTTTAACCAGCTTCACCCTTCAGGGTACCTGCGCCATTCACCTTAACCCCTCCCTGTGGGAGCGAGTTGCAGCTTCTCACCACTCTCTGGGTGAAGAAATGCCTCCTGATTTCTCACCTTATTGATGTGGAGAGACGAGAGAAGCTGTGTTGCCTTTACAGCAGAGGATATCCAGCAATGTTTCAGCATTTTGAGGGGTTTTGATCGAGCACACATGGAGAATATGTTTGTTAGGCGACAATAACATGTATGGTGTCCAGGTTTGGACTGCTCCACAAATGGAAACATTTTGTTGACACCTATCCTATCAAACTTTTCATCATTCATAGAATCTTTATAGTGCAGAAGGGGGCCATTCAGCCCATCGGCTCTACACCGACCCGCCGGAAGGGCACGCTACCCAGGTCTGCTGGATCCCAGGACTCAGCTGGGTCCCTGGCGCTGGAAGGGAGCAGTGCTACCTCACAAGTCCCAAAAGACGTGCTGTTCGGTAATTTGGACATTCTGAATTCTCCCTCCGTGTACCCGAACAGGCGCCGGAATGTGGCGACTAGGGGATTTTCACAGTAACTTCATTGCAGTGTTAATGTGAGCCTACTTGTGACAATAATAATAAAGATAATTATAATAATGGGGTCCAGTTCCAAAGGGGCTGGTCATGTTCGTGTTCCCCTTGGTCAGCCAGTGAACGTTGGTGGGTTAGTCCACTGTGGTGGGCTATTCCACTGCGGTGGGCATCACAGGCAAACTGGTGCCGTCAGTGTCTCTGTGGGTCTCGCAGCTCAAAGACTTGGGACTGGGTTGTACAGAGCACCAGGTTTCCCACCGCCACCATCTAAAGAATGGGCCAGGAGCAAACACCGGCAAGAGGGGTAAGCTAGTTGACGGACAGGATTTGAGAGACCAGAGGATGGGGCATGACCAGGAGGGTGGAGGCATCAGATGGGCATGGGGGCTCCCCAAAGGCGATCCTGTCTGGATCTTGTCCAACACCAGCTTGCTCATTAACAGCTGCCACACTACCTGCTTGACCAGGGCCTCCCCCTGTCATGGAAAGAACAGAGGAGGGCATGAGAGTGAAATATGTCTCCGGGTGAGCGGGCTTCCTGACACACCCGGAGGGCCATAAAACATAGCTTTTCAACATAAACAGGAATGACATATCCTGCGTAGTACTGAGGGAGTGCTGCACTCTGTCAGAGGGTCAGTACTGAGGGAGTGCTGCACTGTCAGAGGGTCAGTACTGAGGGAGTGCTGCACTGTCAGAGGGTCAGTGCTGAGGGAGTGCTGCACTGTCAGAGGGTCAGTACTGAGGGAGCGCTGCACTGTCAGAGGGTCAGTACTGAGGGAGTGCCGCACTGTCAGAGTGTCAGTGCTGAGGGAGTGCTGCACTGTCAGAGGGTCAGTACTGAGGGAGTGCTGCACTGTCAGAGTGTCAGTGCTGAGGGAGTGCTGCACTGTCAGAGTGTCAGTGCTGAGGGAGTGCTGCACTGTCAGAGGGTCAGTACTGAGGGAGTGCTGCACTGTCAGAGGGTCAGTACTGAGGGAGTGCTGCACTGTCAGAGTGTCAGTGCTGAGGGAGTGCTGCACTGTCAGAGGGTCAGTACTGAGGGAGTGCTGCACTGTCAGAGGGTCAGTACTGAGGGAGTGCTGCACTGTCAGAGGGTCAGTGCTGAGGGAGTGCTGCACTGTCAGAGTGTCAGTGCTGAGGGAGTGCTGCACTGTCAGAGTGTCAGTGCTGAGGGAGTGCTGCACTGTCAGAGTGTCAGTGCTGAGGGAGTGCTGCACTGTCAGAGGGTCAGTACTGAGGGAGTGCTGCACTGTCAGAGGGTCAGTACTGAGGGAGTGCTGCACTGTCAGAGTGTCAGTGCTGAGGGAGTGCTGCACTGTCAGAGGGTCAGTACTGAGGGAGTGCTGCACTGTCAGAGGGTCAGCACTGAGGGAGTGCTGCACTGTCAGAGGGTCAGTACTGAGGGAGTGCTGCACCGTCACAGAGGGTCAGTACTGAGGGAGCCCTTTAGTGTCCAAAGATGTGCAGGCCAGATGGGGTTACGCGGATAGGGTGGGGGAGTGGGCTTAGGTAGGGTGCTCTTTCAGAGGGTTGGTACCGACTCAGTGGCCTCTTTCTACACTATAGGGATTCTAAGTGAATGTAAAAGATCCCATGGCTGGTATTTGGGTGCATATTTAATGTGTGAGTTAATGAGGCTCATTCACTCTCCCCATGTATCTTCACTCTCCCCATGTATCTTCACTCTCCCCATGTATCTTCACTCACTCTCTGGGAGAATCAAGATTTCACTTGTGAAATATGGAGCCTCTGACTTTGCAGCATTCCCACAGCATTGTCAGCATGGGGTGGGGGTCACGTCCTAATCAGTGGAAGGATTGTGGAAATGCGTTGGGAAGAACAGTGATTTGTTTCCTGGTTAAACGCACAGCTTTCCAAGTGCTCCCCATGAGTCAGGGTCAGTGTGTAAGTGAGAAAGGAGAGGGGGAGAGGGTGGGAATGAGGGAGAAGACCTGGCAACTGTACACCTCTATGAGCCGGCACCTTTATGTTGTAATGGTTTGAGGATATCACTGGCTCGGCCAGCACCTACTCCCCTTCCCACAGGCCCTTCAACGGAGTGTCTCGCTCGGCCATTTCAGAGGGAAGCGGGTCACATTGCCGTGGGTCTGGGGTCGCATGTAGGCCAGACCAGGTAAGGACGGCAGATTTCCTTCCCTAAAGGACATCAGTGACCCAGATGGGTATTTACAACAATTGATGATAGTTTTACGGTTACAATCACTGAGACTCGCTTCATATTCCAGATTTGATTAATTGAGTTTAGAATCCACCCCATGGCATGGTGGGATTTGAACCCATGTCCCCCGAGAGCATTAGTCTGGGCCTAGGGATTACTAGTCCAGTGACATTACCACTGTACCAGCTTCCCCGAACAGGCGCCGGAATGTGGCGACTAGGGGCTTTTCACAGTAACTTCATTGAAGCCTACTTGTGACAATAAGCGATTTTCATTCATTCATTTTCATTCATTTCATTACCACTAAACCACCATCTCCCTCAATCTATAGGAATGATGTGGAGATGCCGGCGTTGGACTGGGGTGAGCACAGTAAGAAGTCTTACAACACCAGGTTACAGTCCAACAGGTTTGTTTCAAATCGCTAGCTTTCGGAGCACTGCTCCTTCCTCAGGTGAGCTGCACCCCGAAAGCTAGTGATTTGAACCAAACCTGTTGGACTTTAACCTGGTGTTGTAAGACTTCTTACTGTAATCTATGGGAAAGGAGGGGCGGGAAGGGTGATGAGCAGTGGTAGGTGAAAATAATATTTTTTGTGAATGAGGGCTTAGTTGGGTTCTCATTGAAGGCAGTGCAGATACAGAGCTCTCAGAATGGCTGATGGAATGTTGGCCTTGATCACAATCGGATACCGGAGTACTGAGGCCTTGCTTCAATTGAATAGAAGCTTGGTTAGACCGCACCTGGAGTACTGTGGGCAGTTTTGAGCCCCTCAATTCAGGGAGGACATTGGGGACTGCAAAGAAGGATCACCAGATTCGTTCCAGGGATGGTGGGACTGTCTTACGGAGAGATATTGGGGCAAACTGGGCCGGCACTACCTAGAGTTTCAAAGAATGAGAGGGGATTTCATTGAAACCTGCAAAATACTTGAAGGAATAGACAGGATGGATGCAAGTAAGATGTTTCCCTTGGTGGGGAGCCTAGAACGGGGGGAAACACAATTTCTAAAGGTGAGGAGTCATTTCTTCACACAGAGGGTTGTGAATCTTTGGAATTTTCTACCCCGGAGGGCTGTGGAAGCTCAGTCACCGAGTATGTTGAGAACAGTACAGCACAGAATAGGCCCTTCGGCCCTCGATGTTTTGCCAAGCGTTGTCCGAAACCAAGATCAAGCTATCCCACACCCTGTCATTCTGGTGTGCTCCATGTGCCTATCCAATAATCACTTGAAAGTTCCTCAAGGGTCCGACTCCAAAGCCGAGATTGAGAGATTTCTGATTAACAATAATGTAAAGGGTTATGGGGATAGTGGGCGGAAAAGGCATCGTAGTGTCCAGTCAGCTATGATCGTATTAAATGGCAGAGCAGGCTCGATGGGCTGAATGGACTTCTCTGTTCCTCTGTTCCTAAACAAAC